>NW_025936059.1:132069-230685 GCF_000764305.2 Hyalella azteca | reverse complement strand
ATCCAACACAAACATACAGAAACTCCAAACACTACAAAACAAAGCACTCAGGATAGTCACAGGCTGCACACAAAGCACCCCCATAGAACACCTTCATGCAGAAACAAAAATACTTCCCATAAAAGCACACCTCGACATGAGAGGAACACAATTCATAGCCGCAGCCATAAACAACACACAACACCCGTGCCACTACCTACGCAACCACCCACCTACACACAGACAAATAGTGCAAACCCCACACAGATATTACACCAACAAACTAAACACAATACCCCCACCCCAAGGCAACACCAGCACAAAAAAAAACTTACACACAATTATGACACTTAGAACGCTGGAGCTGGCTGGCAACAACAAAGTCCTTGGACACCCACCACCTGACATAAGCAGCACAGAAACACAGCTCTCTAGACTGGAGAGAGTACACCTAGCCAGGCTTCGCTGCGGCCACCACCCCTCACTACAAACATACGCAAACAGAATAGGTAGGCCAAGCAGACACAGACACCTGCCCATCCTGCCAGAGAGCTCCCCACACAATCACTCACATTCTCCTGGAATGTCCGCTCTGGCAGGACCTCAGACAACACCACCACATAACCTCGACCCTACAGCTCTGGAGCGACCCCCTGTCAGTGGTGTCGTACTTGCGCGAGGGGGGTCTCTTGTAAAATTGAGACCGGGGAACCACAACAACAACAGCTAGTATGGCCTCCTCCAAACCATCATAGAACATAATTTAAAAAAAACTCTTTTTTCCATTTTTATTTGCCTGTCAAGACTAAGTACCATATTAAACCACAACATGTATTTGTAGCAAAAATCATTCCAATTACCGAATTCCAATCAGAATAGTAAAATGATATGTCTCAAGTTATTATATAAATGCAGAGGTGGGCAGTAGCGCGCTACATGTAGCGGCCGCTACATTTTCAGCATCGGTAGCGGCGCTACATTCAAGCAATTGTAGCGGTAGTGCCCGCTACATATTCAAGTAGCGATATGAGGTTTTGCCGCTACAGCGCTACCGCTACATTTATAGATAAAGCCTTTAGATTTTACTTAATAGTATTAACTATTAAAAAACCAGCATGATACATACAAAATATAAATTACAGAATTAAACTGTACGAATGATTTTGGTGTAATGTTGTCAACCTCAGCCTGTTACTAGTGTCAACATGTTAATTGATACCAGACCAGAGGTGGGCAGTAGCACGCTACATGTAGCAGCCGCTACATATTCTGTAGCGGTAGCGGTGCTACATTCAAGCAATTGTAGCGGTAGCAGTAGCTCCCGCTACATTTAGAGCATGTAGCGGTAGTGGCCGCTACATTTCAAAGTAGCGCTGCCCAGCTCTGTGTAAATGCATGATGGTAAGCCAAAGTTTACACCATATCAATAATTGATTCGTCTTGTTATGTCTTGTTGAAATGGCTATAAATTCAAGGAAATTTTAAGGTACCTATTTTAACCAGGATGTCTTGACTCATCTTGCTATCGTCCCGGAATTCCAACGGAGGGCTGAAAATTGTCTCGGTTTTCATTGTGAACCAGGTCAGAGCCTGTTGTCTCGTCTCTGATAAAAAAAATTACCAAACACAGGAGTTTAAATGCTTTGGGCTTAAAACCCCATATATTGGCAATGCTGCTTACACCCTCTGCACCCTGGATTGTCCATTATGGATACTTATATTATGTATTATCCATTATGAATAACCTTGCTTGAGTTCATAGTGACAAACCAGAGGTTTTTAGAATCAGTTCATTTTTAATTTCCTCATTTAAATATTTAATATTTAAACTAATTTCTTATGTATGATAATGCTGGTATCCATGATACTTTACTGGTCTACTTAGGTATAGGACTCAAAAATGAACTTGAGGGAGAGTCTAAAAATCACTCTGTTCTGCCACTAGGGTAAACACGGTATATTTGTACATCGTGGGTAATTCTGACACTTCATGACTTTTTTCCTTTATATTAAGCTTTTTCTTAGTTCCTATGCCTTTGTTGATGGTTGAAATAGTGATGTCATACTTTTGCGCGCCATACTATTGCCAAAACACTTGGTCTGGGCTGTCTGGCAGGAAAATGTTGAGATCCAGAGAGAGACAGTGCGTGTCACCCAGTGAGAATATCAAAAAATGTGTCAAAAATTATAGTTGACCTTGCTCTATCAAATAGTGATAAACTGTTTGTGTAGAAAGAATATTATGGTTTGAGACTTTTGAATACGTCTGTGAATATATTAGGAATCCTTTGAGGCTTTAATATACTTGTATTTGCTGATTTCAAGTGGTAAAAAAATTAATAGATGATTAAGTTAAGAGACAGTTTTAGACACATAAAAACTAATTCTGACACAGCTTGGAATTAGACACACACAGCTCATTCCAAGTTGTGTGCAAAAATTAAAATTTTATTAATTAAAAGCCTAATAGCTCTCAATCAAAAGCCTAATTAAGTAGTGTTCGATATTCAATAGTGTTCTAATTCCAAGCTGTGTCATATTCCGATATAGCTCACACAACGATCGGAATTCGAACACAAGAGTGTCGACATTACAAATTAGAGTTTGAAGCGCGGCCAGAATTAGTCTTACAAAATTCCAAATTTAGTCACACACAGTGTCGGAATATATGGAATTGGTAGGTTTGCATTCTCCACTGTGCAGAGAGTGGATGAATATTGCAAGATCTTTGGCGACGCTTCAGTAGCAAAATTTACGCCTTCAGAAGATCTTGCCAACACATTTAGATTGAAATTCTTGCATTCAATATATTTGTCAGTCTTCGGCCAACTATTTAAAAAAAAGTAAGGTTTCCGGTATGTTGGATGGATCAGGATGCAGTGAAGCTTGTCCAGAAATGAGCTGCGATGAGTTCCCGCCAAAAAAATGTAAACATCAAGTTTACAATTACGTAGTTGCGGTCACATTAGAGCGGTCAGACTGCATTTAGTGCATTATCACATGTTCGGTTGACACTTGCTGTACAATCAGACTGTTTTTAGGGTAAAATTAGTTATTTGGGGTAACACGTGCATGCAACCTTGTAAATAAGTTTGTGGCTTGTAAATAGTTTTTCATTACTCAGCATAAATGGCTTTTCATTAAAAATTACCTGGCAACGCATCTTAAAATTACCCGGCAATGCTTAAGGCTTAAAAACCCATATATTGGCAACGCGGCATCCACCCTCTGCACCCTGGTGCACAGTGTGGAAATCCAGAGGGGTAATATATTAACTGGTAAACATAGCAAATTGGAAAGCAGGACCCAAAAATCTGGAATGTCCAGCACCTGTCTCTTATACACATCTAGATGTGTATAAGAGACAGGGCTTATGCAGTTCACAATTCATAATTTATGAGAAAGTATTCTTTGAGAAGTTATACAATTTAGTTCAAGTAAAATCAAGTCAACTTGGATGAATAACTTTGTTGGCCGAACTATAGTAGCTGTCTCTTATACACATCTAGATGTGTATAAGAGACAGGCTCTGAATCAACTGGTCAAACTCTGAACAACTAATACATCAAGTGCTCTTAATCAACTCGTATATAGGCGACTTTTGCATTCAAGTATATCAGCAAGATCTAATGGAACTTTTTTCAGAATCAAGAGTACATCCTTTACCAGCTGCAACATTGTGAAGCCTCAAAATATCCTATGCTCACTGGAGAGTGACGCGTCTCTATCGGCGAACTCGGAAACGTTCATGCGGGGCGCAAAGCTTATGCAGCCTTCCCAAGATCTTCCTTGCTCATCGGTGACTGTGAGTGATGAGACTTTACTGGTGTCAGTAGCAACCTTGTAACTTCTACTGAGCACAACGTGTACTCTTTCAGTAGATTCCTCTTGCTAATCCGTGAGTGACACGCACAATTAACAATATTGGGATTTTTCTGTGTTACCTGACATAACGTTCATGCCGAGGCCGATTTCTGACGACCTGCAAACCTGTTTCTAGTTGCCACTTGCCTGGAACGTTTTTTTAAGGCGAAACGCTTTTTTTAAGTGAACCTCTAATCTTAGATTTCCACTCTGCTGGTGCATTCTAACCATACTCAGGATGATGTATGTTTTCAGTGAATTTTCCTGCGCATTTTGATTTTTTTTAAGCCATTGCTGCACACAGCTGGCGCAATGTAATCAAAATGGTTTCTCTTCGCGCACGTGTTTGCGCAATCCCGGCCATCAATTCTATGCTGCGCAAGAGCAGTTTGTGGAGGAACAGACGTAATACTCAGTACAGTATGCCTTTAATTATCTCTCAATAATATACTATTTTTCTTAATACGGAAATTTGGTGAATGAGAAATCTAGAACTTTATTTTAGATGAAATTTTCTCCAAAGTCATATCTCATATGGCAACACTGAACACCGTCTGTTTACATTTCGTATGTATAATAGCCGCCGTTTACGATTACCGTACGTTCCGTATCCAACAAGCAGAGGAGTCAGAAGTAACCCGGACGTGTCTTACATTTTATTATTGTTAGTTCGACTCCCGTAGTTGATATAAACTTTGATCTTTGATGACCAACGAAATAAAGTTAATGATCTTTATTTAATTAGAACCATGTTGAAATGTTTTTTTTTTTGAAGCCCGCTTCTAGATCAATAATGTTTTTATATACATCCTCGTATTGTTAGGGACGCTCGCCGCTTCCATCAGATCTTAAAATGTAAAAGTTTAATAGATACAGCTTTGTATGAATAATGCCATTCAATATTGTTAGCTACATTAAATTGAGGGTGAAACGTGGGAATGGCAATGATTAATTTATCTGAAGCAACCTTTACAAAATTAGCATCAAACAAGCAAACGGATGTCATGTCAACCGGAACACGTCTCGGACAAATTTACGGCCGGTCTCGCAGCCGTCAGTGTACCTGGAATATCTTCTAAAGTACTGAACGTATCTCAGATGACTTCTTGAATGACTGAAGAAACCTATCAACTGACGACTGGATAAAACATCGACTACTGACTGGCATGTGCCATGATGTGGATGTTCATTGGCCAGATTGACCTGGAGATAATTTTACAACGACTCTTGTGCCACACTATGAGACCTGGATAGGGAGTAGGGATGCAGTGTGCCAGTGTCTAGATTAGTAGGCCAATTAGTAGACAGAGGAGTGGAGTCCTGGTAAGATATTCCTAATAATACTAAAGCTAGTATAGTCAAATGGGGTAAGACAGGATCGCAACCTTCATGGGGTAAGAAAGGACCAGCCCATGGCGTACATTCTAATTGCACTGAATTTAATTTGACAAAAGAATATGTTAGACCAATCATTGCCTGTCATTTCAGTGTTTGTGACAACCCTTTTCTGCAAATAATTAATTTCTGGCTAATTTTTAAAGAAAACCTATGTAAAGATGGGTCACAAAATAGTTAACCCTGTTTGGGAAATAAGTTCTGTCTAATGACAAAAAATTTTTTTGGCCGGGTTTGTGGATGTAGGCAGGTAACCTCAAGTAATAGGCAACTTTTTAGACATACTAGGCATTCCTACCTGCTACCATCACTGCCTGACATGTATTCCAAAATGGGGTAAAAAAGGACCGGACATGGGGTAAGACGGGACCGCTAAATGATCCTGTTTTACCACACAAGTGGTCCTGTCTTACCCCCACAAATGGTCCTCTATTACCCTACAGTTTATCAAAAATAGTTTTTAAATTAATATATTATTGTGTTGTATATGGAGTATTTTGGTCAAAATTTTTATCTTTTGCTCAAACTTCATTATAACTTGTTAGCTTTTTTAATTAGAGAAATTTAGTGCACTACGGTATTTTAAATTGCATCAAAGGGATATAGAAATTAGGGATGTCTATTCCCATTAGTGAGCTGCAGAACCATGTGCAAGATTGGCTGGGGGAAAAATCATTGTGTGAAACATGAAAAATAATTATGATCACAACTCTGTGACAGGGCACCACAAATGCAGTTAGCAAGAAAACATATGACATCTGACACTGTTTATTACTGACACTTTTTACTGACATCTGACACTTTATTTTTATTACCAATTTGATAAATTTTTCAGACAGTGACACTAATTGAATATACATGAAGCATTTAGCAGTGCTCTACAATGAACCAAAGCCAACCCACTATCACTATGCTTAACAAAGTTTTCTCGTGACAAAAACTTCAATGTGACTGATATTAGAGTGGACTTCCCGCAACACAAAACAGTAACAAGTGGTTCTTTAATCAAATAATGTGTTTCTAGATGGATAATATTGAATATCAGATTTGTACTTTTATTAAAAACCTTGTAACATAAGAATTACCAGTTGGTCCTTTCTTACCCCAGCCTGGTCCCATCTTACCCCAATGGGGTAAGATGGGACCAGCTCACTTTTTTTAATCTGTACAGAAAACTATGTTGTATGCAAAACATCTAAGTTGTAGCTTAGAAGCCCATTGCATATATACACCTTGTGATAGGTTTAGGGTTTTTAGTTATTATTGGTATAGATGCTACAGGCTTGTTAGTGATTTCGGTCCTGTCTTACCCCATCTGACTATATTAGATTATCTCTGCCTTTTGTAAAATTTTGTGCTACGCCTCCAGAAAATCTTCACAATTGCGCAGTTTCCTGAATTGTTATCAAACACTTGGTCTTGTTTAACGTTATTTAGAAAGGATAAACATAGATATTTCGAGTTCTTTTTTGAAGATCAAGCTATTATATTTTTTCCAACCTAAATTTTGTTGTATTTTAAAATGTTGTTGATATTTCCTTCCAAACTTTTTGCTGAAGGAGATTACTTAAGGCAAGAGTGATGAATCTGATTCTGTGATTGAGCTGGAGGCAAATCAAAGTCTGTCCAGTCAGCCGACGTCACCAGCTACAGCTAGTATGCCGCTGGATGTAGGAGCTTCTTCAAGTGGAGCGCCCCTTCTCACTGGGGTGTCTCTGCGCAGTGGCGGCACCCGTCGGAGGAAGCGTGCGACCTTCGACGGCCAAACTTCCCGACCTCAACCCCACCCCGGGCCCTGGCCCGGGGTACCTTGCGTCCTGGGCGGCGCCGCCGGCGGGGGATTCGTCCCTCGTTTTTTCGACAGAGGGGTTCTATGTCCCGGCCATCGAATCCCTCTTACACTTACTCGCCGGGGACATCGAGTCCAATCCTGGACTCATCTACATCTGCTACCTGCACTAGACGCATCAAATGTACCATTGGCTCCATTTGCTGCAATTCCTGCAGCGAGTGGGTCCACCTTCGGTGCACTACACTCCCTTCACTTACCCACTACACAAGCGACTTTAAATGCACCACTTGCCTATCCACAATCAACACCACAAACACTACCTCATCACAAACCTATACACCACAAGCACATCCCCTATCCCAGTCAACCCCACACTCAATACCACCACCACCCCTATCACCACCACAGCAACCCACACCTTAGATTTTGTACAAGATCCCTTAATTAATTTTGTAGAGAAATTGTTTCATTATCCTTTCACTTAGATAGTTACCTCTAAATTCATAAGCAGACAACGAGTTTGTCTCACCCGCTAGAGACACATGGTAACAATACATAAGAAAGTGGTTTAAATCTTGGGTAAATGAGGAAATTAAAAATGAACTAATTCTAAAAAATCTCTGGTTTGCAGTGTGGAATTCTGTATAGGTAATATATTCTCATGTCAATATAAGAAAACGTATCAAAATACCAACCCTACCACTGCGTTACACCACCTTCCACTGCAATGAAAATTGACAAACTGAGCTCATTTGAAAATCGCGCATGGTTTGAAATCCAATCCCATGTTGCCAACGACTAATCAAGTTAATTAGTCGTTTATCTGTAGGCTATCGGACACATTTTTGCAATGAATACATTCTAAAATAAAAAAAAAAACACATCCAGCTTCGTAGAAAATTCTCACAATTGGACATCACCCACAAAGTTTTTGATTTCACACAAAATTATGAGATAAACTTCAACTCTTTCACTGNTTTTTATAAGTCTAATTTTAATTGTTGAGTGATAGGTGCAGGTTTACAACTTCCAAGTGATTAGGTACTTTATAGAAACTGAGCAAGTTAAGCCTTAAAGAAGTTCATTTTTTGCCTCAAATAACGATGTTGGATAGAAGAAGTGGTCTTGGTGGATCGAAAAAATATATGAACCTCCGAAATTAGAATTCCATCCTGATTATGGAACTTGGAAGTGGAACCAAGTGAAGTTAGCTATAATTTTTCACATTCAACGAAAAAGAAATATATGAATATATTTTATTATTTATTACCATCACAAATGATAATATTCTCACAAGGAACCAAAAAAAGTTCAGAAAATAATTCTCGGCAATCGGCATTATGATAGAAAAAGTAGGTAACGACCGTAACGTCAGCCGCCAGCGGGCCGGTCAGCCTCGTCAGTAAGAGTAAGTCTGAGTGTCTGACAATAGAATATGATCTCAATATACTCACCATCAAGAAGGGCATCAATTTCAGAATCGTTTTCTTTACGAGAAGAAACATGTTCGGGTTCAGACATCGAATCTTCTTAGATCTTATTAAAGGTACCTAATAGGCTACTGCACTGTTCAGGGGTTCAGGACTTCAGGCAAGGTAAAAACTAAAAATTAACTAGAGTTACTAGACTACGAGACTTCCGCACTCGCGGAAAGTAGGTAACGAAATCCGAATTCAGGAATAATTTATAAAAGTTAAAATGATATTTTTCATCTTTTTTCGAAAATTTCAAACATTCTTACATTCTTCAAGTGCATTTATAAGCATTATTAGGCATATTGGAAATATCGAATGAAAACCTCAAAAAATACACTCAGACAACGTGTGTGATTTAACTGTAGTGACTCGAATTATATCTCGCATTAGTATTTTTGTTGAATGTCATCATTAATTTTATTAAACCTTTAAACTCATGATTATCGACCTCTGTAGCAATATCTTACTTGATTATCTTGAACGCGATTGCTTATTTCGGATTTAATCAATTTCATTATCAAACCATTTTAAAAATATCCAGTCAGTAAATCATCAACTTTCGAGCACTAATAACGCTCGTGTAATCCCTGAATGATAAAAAATAGTTTAGTAAATTTCAAAACAATCGTTAACAGCATATTGTGAATTTTGTTAAGAGCCCCAGTGGAAAACCAAAAACCAAAACCAAAGTTGAGGAGACCTGCGTTGAATTGCGTATTGCACACTTTTAAAGATGAACAGATATACTAAACCCATGTTTTTAAAACTATTGCTTATGCTTATTGCTTAAGATTAAAGATTATGAAGCTTCCAAGCCTCAGTTATCGACGTATGCGTGGGGAACTCATTGAAGCATACAAGTATACTCATGGCTCACACAAGGTCCCCGAAGGATTACTAGAATTTGAAACATGAACCAACACCAGGGGCCACGGTTATAAACTAAAAAAACTGCGTTGTAACACATCCACGCGACAACATTTCTTCTCGCTTCGAGTCACCGACATGTGGAACAGCCTCCCTGATAGCATAGATTTTTTAATCAAACAAAAATTTATGACATTCGAGCCGCGAGATTTCATACCTACTGAAATTATATATTAGAACCGTGATATTTCAGACAAAAATAGGACTTTTCCAGACTAGCGCGAAGTGAAGTGTTTTGAGAGTCACGTGAAGCATAGTGGCAAAGCAGAGTTTTTTAGACTCTTCCTCAAGTTCATTTTTGAGTCCTATGAGTAGACCAGTAAAGTATCTTGGATACCAGAATTATCATACATAAGAAATTGTTAAAATCTTGAGTAAATGAGAAAATTAAAAATGAACTGATTCCAAAAAATCACTGGTTTGCCACTATGACGTGAAGGCAACAGAACTTACGTAACGCATACGGTTTTTTTTAATAGTTTTTCATTTCTTGATGCGTCCTTAATGATTAACTTAATGTGTTGGAATATACCGCGTTTACCCTATGTTAACTAAAATTTTTGGACCAAAAATAGATCGGAGGTTGATCAAAAATAATATATGAACCATCATTTTTAGCATTCCATCATGACTGCAATAGTAGCTAACAGAGTAAACGAACTGTCTGTAACAACAAGGAATTAGGCTAACTGAGATAGAAAAAGTAACGTCAGCCGCCGCCCGCCAGTGGGCCGGTCAGCCGTCTGTAAGTAAGTCTCAGTCTCACAAATCGCAATTACACAATAGAATATGATCTCAATATTCTCACCATCAAGAAGGGCATCAATTTCAGAATCGTTTTCTTTACGAGAAGAAACATGTTCGGGTTCAGACATCGAATCTTCTTAGATCTTATTAAAGGTACCTAATAGGCTACTGCACTGTTCAGGGGTTCAGGACTTCAGGCAAGGTAAAAACTAAAAATTAACTAGAGTTACTAGACTACGAGACTTCCGCACTCGCGGAAAGTAGGTAACGAAATCCGAATTCAGGAATAATTTATAAAAGTTAAAATGATGTTTTTTATCGCTTTTTTTCTTAAAAAAAACTTTAAACATTCTTACATTTTTCAAGTGCATTAATAGGCCATATTATTGGAAATATCGAATGAAAACTTCAAAAAATGCACTCAAACAATGTGAGTGATTTAACCGCTGCCAATTTCAAGTTAATACAAATAAAAAATATGTTATAAGATTCATCCTTCCGGTCAAATTGAGGAGAGCTGCGTTAAATTATGTATTGCACACTTTAAAGATGATCAAATGTACTAAACCCATATTTTTATAACTTTTGCATGTTTACATTTACTATCCGTACCGTGCTTCACCTATACTAAAAGGATAAATTTCAGTACAACAGTACAAATCAGGGCACATAAGCAAAGGCTTCAATTGTTATTTAAAATAATGATATCATTCTCACACATATATGACCTAAAGATTGCTTACTGCATGTAAGCAATGCACTGTGTAGGGGAGACTAAGCGCTTTGAAATGGTTCCATGTCACAGGCAAGCGTGACCGCCTTTTGATGTAACGAAATAAAATGAAGCGATTTTTTATATATGTCAACATAGTCAACCAAAAAATCTTTCTACAACCCCATCCCAATACTTAGAAAATATACTCGCAACACATGGTGTAAACTCGTTATCATGTACTCGAAGACCTTGGCCTCTTTCAACACAGTTGAACACTTGCACAACTTTAAATCTCACTGACTAATCACACGAAGTAATTTCCCTCAATGCAGGATGTATGTCAACCCTCAACCCAACTCTGGACCCCTTTCCACAGCAGCCTGCGTCCAACGGGCCGAATATAAGATTATTATTAATTTATTGCATGTGGTGCAGCCTGACATGGAGTGAGCAGAGCGTGCAGCCCCAACTGCTAATGAGCAGCGCGTGCAGCCCCAACTGCTAAGTGCCCTTCAGTTAGTTCAGTAGCGCAGTGGACGCTGTCATCGTCGGACGTGTCTCGCCTGCAGCTCCAGCCTCGTCACCAAACTCCCTCCTGAGGTGTTCAGTCCTGCACTGGAAAGTCGGCATTAGGCATCATCGTCGGTCACGCTGCTATCAGGTTGAAACTTTTAGGGTAAAAATTAGCGTATCTGCTCAATTTTTTTAATTTATTAATTTTCTTGTTTAAGCCACATCTATGGATGATACTGACCATCAGTTTCTTTATCAATGTTTAATTGCATTCAGACGTTTCGTCGTCCCTCCACCCTAAGTCGTATAATTGATTAAGAAATTTAAATTACGATGTGTTACCTGATATGTTTGATTTTGTATTCGTAGCAATTGGTGTCATGAGCTTAATAACAGTTAAGTAGATTATGAGAACCATTATATAGATTATGAGAACCTTTCACGTCCCAAATACGTAGAGTTCTTAATGCTGACCTCTTGTCGCAAGAAAAATTAAATGATGTAGTGATTAATGACTGATTTATGAGCAGAAAATTTAGCAGTTTTAACACATTGAGTGCGACACACACACTATAGCGCTGTCAGATGAAATAAAATCGCTCAAGTCCGTGGAGAAAAGGGCCTATAATTCAATAATATGCATTTAAAAATTACTTTTTAATGACAACACTTCTGAACAATCCAGTGTCTTGGATGTTACACATGTACAATGAATTTCTAATGTTATTTTCCAATATTAAAAAAAGCATTTTTCAAATTTTTTTTTCATATATTGAAAAAATTATTTTTCAAAATTTTTTAAGATATCAAAATTTTGTACGTTACAAAAATTATTTATTCTGTCAACTGATCCATGCATTGTCTCTGACTTTATGCAATTGTGACAAATTTCAGATCGATTGGAGAGGTAGAAGTGTGTTATATATGGATTATAAGATTTGTAGCAGACGAAATTATTTTTATTTTTTTTTAATATTGAACAAAAATTTTTTTAATTCTTAAAATCATTTATTCTGTCTATTGAGTCATGCATTGTCTCCAACTTTACGCAAGTGTGCAAAATTTCAGATTGATTTGACAGGTAGAAGTGTGTTAAATATCGATTATAAGATTTGTAGCAGACAGACAGACAGACAGACAAACAAACAACAAGAAGTGAAGTTAAAGAGAAGTGTCATAAAAATATACTAGTAAATTTGTAGGTTCCCGTGCATAAATCAAATTTTCCTTTTTTCCGTAATTTTTTTAAATTTAATAAGGTAGTCATGTGATCAAGAATTCTTATCGACAAACGTAATTGAAAAAAACTAAATCGCAGAATTTGTCCGGAAAAAGACATCGAAGAGTCGCGCCTCGTCGCAATTCCTGAACACCTTAAACGCTGGAAATTTTGAGGCTGAAATTCTGACAATTTTTAGAGCCTAAACTAAACTAAGGCAATTTCAGAGCTGAAAGTCAGACCACTTTTCAGAGCTGAACGCAGGCAGTTTATGAAGTTGAAACTCTTCCAGGTCATAGAGCTGAAACTCTGGCAGTATGTTTTTAGCTGAAAATCGGGCTGTTTTTTACAACACTTCTCTTTAACTTCACTTCTTGTTTGTCTGTCTGTCTGCTACAAATCTTGTAATCAAAATTTAACACACTTCTACTTATCTTATCGATCTGAAATTTTGCATAATTGTTTAAAGTTGGAGACAATGCATGAATCAAATGTCAAAATAAATGATTTTAAAAAGTAATAAAAAAATTTTTTTTTTATATTAAAAAAATTGAAAAAATAATTTTGTCAGCTACAAATCTTATAACTGATAATTTTTTAACGAATTGCAGTGAATTATTACGTAATGCATTCAATAATCTAGCAAAAGTTATAATAATTTTCGCTGCAAAGTCTGGCTCTTGGTATAAATTTCGCAGAACTGCAGTCTGAAAGCGTAGCAAATATAGAGTCTTGAAATGATTTAGCATAGATTCAATCAATACATTCAATCATCGTTGAATGATGATTTAGCATAGAAATGTCAACATTATTCAACTATCAGTGAATTCCTTGCTCTGTTTACTAGCTCACACATGACCAATATCGGTTAGGGTAAATATGGTGCCGAAAAAGTTATTATTAATCACTACCAATAACTTACTAATCAAGTTATTGGAATTGGCTTAGTTTGATAATGGCGAGAGGAATGGCCTTTGTTCACATGTCTTTGTACCCTGAGGAGACCGCAGGGTCCCCTCTAGTTTGTTCTTCATAAGAGAAGCATTACATTATTGCACGTGTGATAAATATTTCACTATACACTAATATGCATTGTGAATCATTTCATGAGTACAGTCGTAGTTTTACCACCGTGCCCTTACCGCGTCGCAGAGCTTAGAAACTTTCGTTCCATACACCGTGATTAACCTGCTACGGATAACTTGTGAGCTACATTATAAGCTATACCATAATCTATACCGTAAGCTATGTCATAAGCTGTGCCGGGTTCAGCCATGAAGTCTCACGACTAACTTTCTCAGCAGAGCCTGTTTATCATTTAAATATTAGTCATTATTTAACAATAGGTTATCTGAATATAGCTGCGAAAAATTGTCATCTTTTTTGCAATTAAAGTCTCGGTTCTTATATAAATACCGTCAACAAATTTTCATGCAATTAATTTTATGTAATTATAAATCGCGTGGATGAGTTCAGTTTTTTATAGTTTGGGCAAAAGCACTTTTGTAAATAATTTTAAAAATTGCCTGCAGTTCGGTCGCCACTGTAAGAAAATTAAGCATAAATATCTGAGTAATAAATAAAACCTGAACACGAAAAAAACATTTTACCGAAGCAAAATTATCACATGGATGAATCTTAAATTGATTAAAACAATCGATGAATTTAATATTAAACTTCTAAACAAAACTGGGCCTTAATTAGCCACTTCAGGTCGCTTAATATTTACAGTAGCACGCCCAGCCCTTGACATGAGATATTGTCCTTGCATACTTAAGTTATGTTCAATGTTCATCTTGAATATTTTTATCACTAATTATCGATTTAATCGATTACTGCGAAGGAAGTTTCGACGTAACTTTTGGCGACACTCGTCCAAAACAAATGCACTTGTGATCTTAGGTTTGCAATAGTATTTTACTTATATACATTTGAATGATATTTTGTCAATTATATGTATAGCGACCATCATTAGTGAACTGGCTTCAAATTTTCTAAATCGGACTGTAGCCGCCAATGCACTCGTGATCTTAGGTTTGCAATAGTAATTTACTTATATACATTTGAATGATATTTTGTCAATATATGTATATGTATAGCGACCATCATTAGTGAACTGGCTTCAAATTTTCTAATTCAAATTTTCTAAATCGGACTGTAGCCGCCATTTTCCATTTCTCTGGATCATCATTAGTGAAAATGGTTTCAAATTTTCTAAATCGGACTGTAGCCGCCATTTTCCATTTCCTGGATTTTTCAGAAGTAGAATTAGTGTACTAGACGTAGTCAATTTCTGATGCGCCAGAGTATCGGTATGGGACCATAGATGCCTGTATAGTACCAGAAGAACGCAAACTATTCGAAACTGTAAAGTACTTTCTTATAGTCTAGTCCTTTGGACCTTTGTTTGGCTATTCCATTGCGTACGTCATGGAGAATTCGTTCTTATCCTGTCATGATGGCGTATCACTACCAATAACTTATTAATAACTTATCAGTACAATAGCCAAACAAAGTTCACAAAGGACTAGACTATAAGAAAGTCCTTTACACGGGCAATGTTTTGAAATGAACAATAAACACATTATAAGAGGTCAGTTAAATCTCAGGAACAGACTTCACAATATATGCTAGAAAATCTGTTATTTATAAGAAAACGGCTGCCGTGAAACTTGTACTCGTTTGAGCGAGTAATTTTGAAAGTCGAAAATTACATCTCTCAGTTTGAACCTAACAGTTCATAAATGTATTTGAATAAGAGAGAAATGATAAAAGATATAGTGAACTTCTCTGGGTTCAGCTAGACTGTTAAGAGTATTTCATATCGACGGTGTAATCATGCAAATTAAAAGTGTTTTTTTTATAGGTGCCGTAGTACTTTTCTAATGTTTTCAATTTCAAGCTTTTTCAATCCTAAAAAGGGAAAAGTGCATAGATATAAATATCATGGCTATGCATGTACTCGAAGGTTGTTAATTTATAATTGATCATTATTAATGAATTAAATAATTTTATTTGCCGTGTAAAACCACAATTCGCGACTGCGTAAAATTAATCAAACATCGTTATACAACAAGTAAGAAATGCGAACAGAAAGAATTTCCTAACTTTACAGAGCTGCTGTCAGTGTTATGACTGCGACACGCAACAGCGATGTGAGGGCTACCCTCGGTCTCCTCACCCTCATCTGTACGCTGGGCGGGACAGCAGTGGCTGATGTAGCGCCTTTCTCGCCCGACTGTACCGGTGAGTACTAATGTGTTTCTCGCCCGACTGTACCGGTGAGTACTAATGTGTTTCTCGCCCGACTGTACCGGTGAGTACTAATGTGTTTCTCGCCCAACTGTACCGGTGAGTACTAATGTGTTTCTCGCCCGACTGTACCTGTATGTACTAATGAGTTTAGACGGAAAATTTTCTTCCGACTGAAAAATGTACTAATGGTTGAAGTGGTAAATATGTTCATACAAAATTGTCCTAAAAATGTTTAGGCTGTAATAACGTTAGCGGCATTTTGTTAACCAATTAGCGGATTACGCGTGAGGAAAATTTCCGACTGTAAATTATTATATTGGATTAAATGACAAGCTCAAATTTTTGACATTTTTCTTATTATTTTGAGAAATTTTTCTTGGATGCAAGTTTAAGACGGAGAGAAATTATTATTAAGCCTAAGATGGAGAAAAATTAATAGCCATGCAGCTCAATAAATCAAACAATATAAGTGAATAATAAGCAAAGATTAATAAACTACAGCAAGGGTTTCATGTGATTTATTGACTCTTGGTGGCTTCATATCAAGACACATGGCGCTGAATTTATTACGCTGGAAATTCAGTTGACGTTGAATAAGTGGATGTTGAATACCTGTAGCTACAGTTTATCGAGAAATTAAGGGTAGGTTTAGAGATTTGTCGCAATATCCTGGGTTTGACTGGATAGTAAATCTTCATTCCGTAAGTTTTGAAGCCATGTTTTGGAATCTGCTCGCCGAGTTTTCTTAATCTAGTCGATCATTTAACATTATAAAATGTTACACAATTTCTTACCCCGACAAGAGTTGGAACGGTAATAAATGGCGACTAATGCATTTATAAACCTGATCTGATGTATCGATAAATCGAAGCTGTACGAATATTTAATGTTAGCGGAGGCATTGATGAATAGAAGTTTATGCGTCGAAAAAACGAGGTTGAAGAATTGATGCAATATCTAACCTTAGGTGCACGCTCTGCATCAGCTGCACGCTCTGCATCAGGTGCACGCTCTGCATCAGCTGCACGCTCTGCATCAGCTGCATGCTCTGCATCAGCTGCACGCTCTGCACCAAGTAATCATTTTCTGCGAAAATTGTTAAAATTGCTTTGAAATTTATTTCCTTATCAACCTGGATGGTGAATATGTTTATGTTTCAATATATTTCGGTCACTTTGATCCATTTTCAATCGTTTGCAATTCTTTTTTGCTGTCGCTCACGCTGAACTTTGTTCTTGAGTTATATTTGGTATATAATCATCAAAAATATCGTTTAAAGCGCGAGAATGCAACAAAATCCGAAATTCAATAAAAAATAATTGCATTATTACAAACGCAAACGGTTCGGTCATATAGAAAGATTTAGATTCAAGAACTGCAACACTGATTGCTGGATATTGTGCAAACACTGCTACACTGATTACTGGATATTGTGTAACACTGCTACACTGATTGCTGGATATTGTGCAGACACTGCTACACTGATTGCTGGATATTGTGCAGACACTGCTACACTGATTGCTGGATATTGTGCAGACACTGCTACACTGATTGCTGGCCACACAATCGGGCTGCTTTATATCAAAGATTAAGTGCGCGGTCATGAGCAAATTTAGTAAGAGAACAATAGAGGCATTACAGTAAATGAGAGCTCGTAAAATTGCTTTAATGGACAATGTTTCAGTAAACTGCATTGCATTGGGAACAAAAAGGCATCATTTGTCCCTAATATAAGGCTCCATGAAGCTGTCATTCGTCAACTCATAATAGTCTGCCCACGATTGGTCAACGAAAAATTCACCTGCTTTGTTCTTAGGAGAAAACTTGCATAAAACGAGTGCGCAGAAGCTGAAGTCGCCCAAACTCTTCTATCCATTTGCAGCAGTCAAATTTGGGTGATGATAAATTTCGTCCAACTTTCTCGGAACTAGAACGTACGTTATGTAAGTTTTAATGATACTTCCCCATGAATATCCAGGGTTGCAGTCGCGGAATGACAGAGTAATGATACTTCCCCATGAATGTCCAGGGTTGCAGTCGTGGAATGACAGAGTGAATATTTTCTTATCAAATACCCAGTAATAAAATAATTAACATTAGTATTTCTTTATTCTCATGAGCGTTGCACACAATGGAGGGCAGGCTGCAGAGGGTCAATAATTAAACAATGGCCATCGCGGATTATCATATTCATTTTTACACGGCAAAACGCATCAAATTTTCGAGGCAATTAATTTGAATATTGTAGAATTTATATATGCAAATGAGGTATATAATTACACTAAGTGCAAGTCTCTCTCAAGCTCTATTTTTTTAATTAACGCTATATCCCATGAGTAGTCGATAAATATTAAAACAGTGGTAATAAATCAAAACTATAATTTGAATGCGTTAGTAGAGAGAAATCTTTGAAGTGAATAATTGGCTTAGATTCTAGTAAACGGGATGCTCAGTATAGGAAACATGCTCTAGTCAAGAATAAGTAGTCTAGAAACGTTATTTTCCCAAATGAATGTAGTTTTCTTAATTCACAACGAAATCATAAGGAGTTCTTACCAATTAATGTTCTGGTTTAGAGACTTTGCACAATATAATTATTTACGATTTTATTTATTTATATTGTAGTACGACCCTCTCTGGATCTGGTTTTCAATATCAATATGTTGAATTTTCTTGGCGTTTTCTTTGCTTTTAAATTCCTTGTGAACTTGCGATATAAACAGACTGATAATATAAGTTCTCTGGATCAAGGTTCATTAAAGTAAACCATGAAAGCAGTTCTCTACAAATAATACATAAATGATACAATCACTATTTGATTAGCCGGTAAATTATCTCATCGTAAATAGAACATAATAATTTTGCTCCGTGCAGGCTTTGATGCACGGATCGATAACAGATAACCAGGCTCACGGTTCAGTCGCGATAAACTTGAGCAAATCCATCGCCTAAGTTCCCGGCACAGCGAATCATGGCAACATTTAGCGCAGAAAGATAAATTTGCAACACTGAAGAGTTTTACAGCATGTCATGTTTTTATCGAAGCACCTAATGGCACCTGAAGAAGTTTGGTCGACGAGGTCAAAGTTGAAAAAGTAGTTATGGTCCGCTGTGTTATCAGGTAACGTTGACAACGCAGTAAACGTTAGAATCGCTTCTGCAATGCCGAATAATATTTTGTTAATAATTATTGGTATTGGCTGGTTATCTACCTCGTTCGCCAATTGACCGGTTATTCACAGCGATGAATGATTGGCTAGCTGTAGTATTAAATTAAACACTAATTGTTATTGTGAGAATAAATTGTTTGTATTACCAGCATGTTATTTCTAAATGGGAATGTTATTCACTAAATCATCCTGCTACAACATCTAATACTTTTCTTCTAACTCTATTTTAATGCTTGAATGGCTACCGATAGTTAGATTTCAATAATCCTTCTCTATAACGCGCTTAAACTTCCCGCGGATTCACTTCATCGCGGGTTTTCAAGAAACATTGATAAGAAAAATCATTCGCGGATACATGGTCCCCGGTCGTCGTATTCGTCACCTTCCGTCTTCAAGTCGTCGATATGCGAGTTGCTTCAACGTGAACATTAGTTGAACTTTGAGGCCCTGAGGAATAGTTCTCTTCATCAACGATGCTTTTCAGAGCATTGTGAGCGAAGTTTCAGTGCTTCGATTCACTTATTCAGCAGCACTGCTGGAACTTTATCGGGTCCTGGTGCAGATATACTTTGTACAATGAATTATTCAAGACCTTATAATATAAACACATGAATAATTACTATCAGTTGATCAATTTCCCATCTCAGATTTTAACTATCGCGGCCGATGCCTGGAAAGTAACACCCGCGATAGAGGAAAGATTACTGTATTTTTTGCGTTGTTTTTGGGAGAAAACTCATGTCACTCACCCATGCTCTCATGACGCGTTACCAGTGTTTGATCTAGCGTTACTAATGCTTACTGAAATATAACCTTGATTAACTCGTAGGTTATCCTATTAAAAATTAAGCCAGCGCGTATATAGTCGAGCATCGCGTATGAATGACCATCATGCAGGTGTTGATAAGACGGCACGCATGCGTGTAGTCTTATAGCTTCTACGTCAAAAATATCCGTACTTACAGTCATGATTTGCATGGATTATTTGCTGCTCGATGCTGTTCATTACATATGAAATCTCGCATACTCATTGAAAGTGTGTACACTTTTTGTAAATACACCCATTAGATGTGGGATATACAGGGTGATTCACTGAAACTTACTGTTTTGTATTTTGCGCCAAGCAGCGTGGCAAGATTATGAAGTTTTGTGTTCCGTTTAGTCAGTTGCCACTATGCATTGGACAAGTGAGCAGCGTGCGTTTACTGTCGAGGAGTACTTTTCTAATGACCGCTTTGCAGAGTTGTCTCTGTCTCAGACAACATTTCGCCGAGCGCCCCATCTCTTGAAATGTAACCTTCCTTGGCCGGACCGATCCCCCTATTTGGTTTCGTGCGATATTTTATTTGGTTATCTTGAGTCAATCATTTACAATGACCGTCTAAGGACCCTACCTCATCAAAAGAACAACATACGCCAAGCCATCGTCAACATACCCGTCAATTTGCTTCAGCGAGTTGAACTGAACTTCAAAAATCGACTAACTGAATGCATTGACTATGGGGCACTCATTAGTCCGATTTCATCTTTAAAAATAAGTGGTGCAAAAACTCGGGTAATATACTTTTCAATAAAACTATATTGTAATTAAATCTATACTTTTATCTTTTTTTATTGAGCTATCAAAGTTTCCATTAATCACCCTGTACTGTATAAATGCATTCATTGTAGTTGGGACCCTAATCGCTGCTGAGAACATACTACTTGATTAACGCTGAAGTTCTCGTTGCAGCAGCAATGTTTGACTGGAACAAATGAAAATTTTATAATTGAAGGTATAGTTAAGCGAAGTCATGAATGCGTGAAGCTCGGAATGCCTCACCTAGCTGGAGGTGCAAACTTTTCATCGAAGGTGAAGTTAGTCGGCAATCTCTGGCTCAATTCCAGAGACTGTGCAGCAAAACTTTTCTAATCAATGCGACCAGCGAAGGCTAGCCAGCAGTCCAGTTGGAAAGACTGCAATCAATTTTTTATCAAAACAGCTTGCTTCTGATGCCTTGTAAAATTCACCTTTATTATTGTTTTTATTTCAGTCGATTTCGGTGAGCCGTGCTATTTTAAAGCAATAAATACAAACGGAATAGCTATAACTTTAGTCTGAAATCGAGATCCATCACAGCTCAAAGCAACGAATTTTTCAATCATTAAGTTTAAGTGCATCGATTTTTTACTGGTCAACTGTACGCCTATTTCCAAGTCTAACATGCTTCGTATCTTGTGTTCTCAAAGCTTGAACAACAGTAAGCAACTATTACTTTTGGAAATTCGTCATCCGACTATGATTTCTTCATGTAGCCACCTGACAAATGAATCATGATTTTTCACTCAAATATTTTTGTGAGTTGCCGGAATGACATTTGAAATTACAAAAAAGCTTATTCCAGCATTATTTGGAATTCAATGTTCAACTTTTTGAAGTTAAATTTGTAATATTGATGTTATGCTTCCGAAGAAATATTTCGTATTCAATTATAAACCTGTAAACCAAACATGGTCCAAGATTGAAGCAATTAGAGCTTTTTTCGAGCCTCATACGCATATTGTAGCGTAGCGCGACCAGATGATGTGTGGGTGATGGTTAGAGTGTGGCATAGGTTATTTTTGGCACTCTATGATTACCTTGAAATTTTTGGTGCATGAATTTCAGCGTTATTTTGTTCAACGATCAATAAATATTAGGTTTCATATAGAGTAGATATTAAACTTCAATTGTACCACATTAAAATCTACTATAGCTGATTTTTAGCATATCCACGAAGAGAACATGTAATTCAGTTGGAGTTGTTTGGTGAACCTTGCAACATTAGTGGAACAATAATGCTGACATGCCAGGGTGTTGCAAATACGTTTTGTTTGTGCGAGAACAAGAAAATAGCAATTTTATGTCAATTAGACAATATATATGTCAATTTCACAAATTGTACCATAGTAGCTGAGAAGCTAAACTCTTTAAAAAAAACATCGGCCCCTGGAGTGACGCAATTTTTAGCGCATTTTCTCNAGTTATATTTTTTTTGTAAGGCAACAAACTAAGATTTACAAATATGTGCAGAAATGACATGAAGTTGATTGGAAAGAACGTAAAATATGCAGAGTTTTTGCACAGACAGTAAATCACAAAATAATTTAGATAACAGTAATTCGGGATTTTCCAAATTTTACGGTTCGATTGGGATAAATGTATTCGGAATAAGATATTTCCTTCACAAAAAATTATCTTACACGGCACCTATGCAATGCGATGAATAACTGATGAGCTCGAATATCCTACTCAACAATAACATTTGATTTCAATTTCTTTAGCAGCCAATAAAAAGGGAACAGAATTCTAAAATAAAAACATTCCATCGAAAAATAAAGAAATAATTTCTACAACAAAATTGTCGGGCTGGCAATCTAGAGCTAATAGCTTCTACAAAAGAGCGCGCTGCCAATTGACTGTAATAACTCGGCAATATTTAACTTCCATCTGTACTGTACAAATAAGTCGTCTTTCATTACAGCTCATGCACGCCACCTCACAAAGAACCATAGAGAAATACATGGTCATTTATTATTTTCTGATAGTATTTTCTTTCACTATAGGAGCCTCGTTCTCAAGATAAATTTAATTTTATGGTTGAATTCTTACTTAACACATCATTGTGCGGAAATGAGATCGTTTATTTAAAATTAAACGAATTATTAAATTTGCCGGCATTTCTCAAGGATTCCAATTGTTGGTTGGTTAATATTAACTCTCACCATTAAGAGCATTTGCATGGTTTCAATTGAACATTTATAGATGCTGCTCTCTGGAATCGATATCGCTACACCAGTATTGGACTTAACAGATCAATGCACGATTATTTTCTTCACGCGAGTTCAAGTCTGCAGTTTGATAAGTTCTTGCCTATACCTGCAATTAGCTCCAGCAAAATTCAGTACTAATCTTTCAAACTTTCAACCTTTGCATGTCAGTGTGAGAATGTAAACATATTTTATTCACGATAGCCCCGTGAATAAAACGCTTTTACATGCCGTTCTGCTGTTCAACTCTTAATTCGGGTTTGAATTGATATGTAAAAACAAACATTAAGTTATAAGATGTGAAAATTGACTTATCGATTTATTGATTAAGGTGAGTTCGGGAATGCAAAAAAAGTAGTTAAATAAAACTTCAATAGCTGAGCTATACCTATAACTAAACATTTAATTTATTGCCAGAAAATGTGGCCATTTTCTCAGATGTTCTTGACGACACTCGTAATCTTTAATTTTTCCAACGATTCAACATGCATTATAAAGATGAAATAACTTTACATCTCCCATTTTATTCGTACATACTGTCGATTTTAAAAATGTTGCACTAAATAACATACTGTCACTGTTACGATTCCCTCAATAATACTAATTCCTTACTAATACTATTACCTCATTAACAATCACGAATCGCTATTCTCGCCTGCAATTCTTCATAACGATTGTTCAGGCATTCAATCCGTATTAATGTCACTGGTTTGGTTGAATTATGCTTCCACCAAATGATTGTTCAGGCATTCAATCCGTATTAATGTCACTGGTTTAGTTGAATTATGCTTCCACCAAATGATTGCTCAGGCATTCAATTCGTATTAATGGGGCTGGTTTAGTTGAATTTTGCTTCCACCAAATGATTGCTCAGGCATTCAATTCGTATTAATGGCGCTGGTTGAATTGTGCGCAGACTCCGGTGCTGCGGTGGCCAGCTCTCCCTTCACCGCCACCTTCTGCCGCATCACCGACGCCCAGTGCCTCGAACTCTGCGCCGGACAGGCGGCCCTTACCTACACCCTCGACGTCGCTACTTACACCTGCACCTGTTCCAACGACACGGCAGCTGCAGATGCATCTGGCACTCCGAGCACTGGGTGAGTCTGTCACCTGTACCTGCTCCAACGACACGGCAGCTGCAGATGCAATTAATATGGCTATTAATTAGGAGTATCCGAAACGTTTGCTGTTTAAAAGATTTCAGAAAAATTTACTTTTTTTCATCAAATTTGGTGCACATTTTTCAGAAATCACAGATTTTTCAACATCAACAGATGAATTCCATGCTAAAAAGTAATTGGTGAAGCTCAGGCATTCAATTCGTATTAATGTCACTGGTTTAGTTGAATTATGCTTCCACCAAATGATTGTTCAGGCATTCAATCCATATTAATGGCGCTGGTTGAATTGTGCGCAGACTCCGGTGCTGCGGTGGCCAGCTCTCCTTTCACCGCCACCTTCTGCCGCATCACCGACGCCCAGTGCCTCGAACTCTGCGCCGGACAGGCGGCCCTTACCTACACCCTCGACGTCGCTACTTACACCTGCACCTGTTCCAACGACACGGCAGCTGCAGATGCATCTGGCACCCCGAGCACTGGGTGAGTCTGTCAGCCCGCATCTGCTCTAACGACACGGCAGCTGCAAGTGCAATTAATATGGCTATTAATTAAGAGTATCCGAAACGTTTGGTGTTTAAAAGTTTTCAGAAAAATTTACTTTTTTCATCAAATTTGGTGCACATTTTTCAGAAATCACAGATTTTTCAACATCAACAGGTGAATTCCATGCTAAAAAGTAATTGGTGAAATCAATAACACCACAAATAAGAGGAAATGCTTTTGCGTGCAAATCGATATCTATCCATTTTTTAGCTAGCTACATCACTGAACGCTTATTCTAGCCATTTTTTCCCAGTTGAGATAAGTATTTTTAGTACTAATTTCAAGATGATAAGTAAAACAAAAGCCAAATGATCTGACACGTGACTGTGGGAATCCACTATCGTTCCCTAACCTTTACTTTCAAAAAAAGTTAAGAGATCGTAAGTTCATCAGCCAATCATTGACGGTCTTTCAAGCAAAATCCACCAATCATAGACAAGAAAATAGAGCGTAAGTACTTACGTTCACTTAACGAGTTTTGAAAGTATGGGCCCCTATCCCCATCGTGAGATAGGAAATGATGATTACTTTGCTGAAGTAATTGTTCGGAAAATATCGAGAATATTGTTGAATATAATCTATGTTGTAGAATATCTACAGCAAAGAATACCGATGTTGTAAGGGATCAGCACTTGGGTCTCAGTTGGCTTTCGCATAAGAAAAGATAATTTGACTCGGATTACTGAAATAAATAAAGAAAATTTTAATAAACATGCTCTAAACAAATGACAAAAAGTATAATGCTGAAAAGTATGAATAAATCGCAAACATCAATACACAACCATTCGAACCTAGCCAGTGTGCGTTCTCTGACGGTAATGGACGATTGTAAAACTATTCTCCGGCCTTTTTCACAAACAGCGTTATGTTCCTACACCGTATCAACTCTTCTGCCTTGCTCCATTTTAAAAGTATAAATGAGTAATTGCTAAACCAATAATTCCCATACCTGCAGATGAAGAACGATCAGTTTCATGTCAGGGCGAGAGGATCCGGTCGCCTTGTCATTTCTAACAACTTGTATTGCAATCCATGAGCGCATCCATTTCATCGCTCGTTTCTTTAAACGACAGATTCGCACACATCAATCAGTCCAATGTGTTTTCTGATGTCAATGCATACGCTACGAAGATCGACTACACCAGTCATGCCACTGTGCTTTTTATGGTTAAATAAATTAATCTTCCGTTCATAATAATGGAGCACGGTTGTATTAAGTAATTCAGATCGCTTGAATTTCAGTGAGGGAAATTCGTGGATCATTAAGATTTCTCAAAGTTGTAAATAAACTTTATACTGAAGTCTTCAATCCTTTACGATTAATTCTAAACAAACGCATGGATTTGATGTCGGGGGCAAAAAATGTTTGCCACAAATAAGATCAGTTGTTTTCCATATTAAACTGACCAAAAAATTGCAATTTTCATGTAATAAATTTATCCCGAACTACTCAGTTTAATAACTTATTATTTCCTATTTACCACATCAGCAGACTTATTATACCGCAGAAAGTCAACTGCTGATGTGAAGGCGTCGGCTGGATGCGAGGATGTGTACATCAATAAGAAGCTCTTCGTGCAGGCGCCATACCTAACCCAGCACGGCTACCTCATCTGCGACATAGAAGGTGGGCTACCGCATGTAGTTAGATTACTTTATTCTTGTTGGTTAATAATGCTCCGTTCAACAATATAGTTGCTTGAGTCAATGATAGAATGATTTCGCAGACTTAAATGAAAGTATTTTATTAAAATCTGATGTGCATGTGTGCGAGTGGAACTTGTAGCGTATAAAAATATGTAAAATAACGAAAATTAAGACATAGGTATATAATTCAAGTTAAACTTGTGCATAAAATCAAAACGTACTGGTCCTAATGTTAAAAAAATTACTCTTTGCTTTAAGAAATTACATAGGAATTAAGAAGCCGTCGCAGTTTAGCTTTGTAGTTGGGAAATTCAAGGCTGATGGGGCACTTATAAATATAACAGATTGCGTCAATCAGTCGGCAAAAAGGTAAGTAAGAAAGTATGTTGAGATCGAGGACAATGAAAAATACTGTCATTTATTACCGGGATATTTGCCCCAACACAAATCGCCTAAAAAAGAATTGGCCATAAAACATCGCGAATCAATAATGGTCAACTATTTTATGCTGAATGACCATCTATAATCTGAGCAAGAAACCGTAATATTAGGTTGGACGAAATAAGCGAAACCCCTGACATTTTGGTGTCGTAAATTTTTAACATGTTTTAAACTATGAAAACGTAACATATTTTCATGTTTTATTGTTTATCGTTGCTGCTAATTTATATTTATCTTTGCTTTGATATTTTTAGTACATTTTTGTTTCTACAACCTAACCTATAGCCTATAAATGGCAAACCTCTCTGACTTCCAAAGTGGCCAAATTGTTGGTGCCCGTATAGCGCTAGTGATACAGTAACTTCCCGAATGCTTGAATTTTCTAGAGGTACTGTCTCAAAAGTAATGACTGCTTTTGAAAGAGAAGAAAAACGTCCTCAGCAAAACACAGGGCTGACCGAAATTCGAATGTCTGAGAAAGACCGTTGATACCTAAATCGAATGGTGAGGGACAATCGAAATACCGCGGCTGTTAATATTACTGCAGACCTCAATGGACACCTACAGAATCCAGTTTCCATAAAGACTGACCGCCGAAAGCTGCACGTACAGATCTGGATTCTATGGAAAAGCTGCAATTAGAATTCCTCTGGTGTCAAATACAAATGCTTCCAAGTGTTTAGAGTGGTGTTGAAACCTCCAGAATTGGTCCCTCGATTATTCCTCGAAGAATCCCCTCGATTATTCCTCCAGAATTGGTCCTCGATTATCCCCCAGAATTGGTCCCTCGATTGGTCCCTCGGTCCCTGACGAATCATCGTTTAACTTATTTCCAAACCTTGGCCGATTTTACGTTTGGAGACAGCCAAGACAGTCATTTATTCCCGACTGCCTCATTTTAACCGTAAAACATGGCGGGTGATCTGTAATGATCTGGGGAGCTATTTCTTGAACATCTGGCGGATCAATGATTTCTCATCATGGAACTATCAATATCCGTGACTATTTAGTAATTTTGGAGGACCAAGTTCACCCAATGGTTCAAGCACTGTTTTCGGAGGGGAACGCCATCTTTCAAGATGATAATGCCCAGCTCCACATAGCAGGAATTGGTAAAAAATGGTACGATGAACATTCTAATGAAGTTGAGCATCTCATTTTCCACCACAATCACCAGACCTGAATATTATCGAGCATTTATGGTCGGTTTTGGAGAAAGTCAGTTGTTGATTCCCGCCGCCATCGTCTTCAAAAATTCTGGAGGGAGTTTTACCTCGGAGAATTAAGGCTGAAATCGCCGCAAAGGGCTGACCTACGCCATATAAAAATAAAATTTGTTGATTTCTTAGGTGTTTCCCTTATTGTGTTTAACCTTTGTAGTTTGTCGGAGTTTGAAGCGGGATTGGTCCTTCTTTGTACCGCAATTACGCGATAATGATCGTGAAGGCAGATTAAATGCATGAATCGCTGAAATGGAGACAACGTGGCCTGAGGCAACGATATTCCAAATGAAATAATCCATTATCTTTATAACTGAATGAAAGTATTTACAATTTACTTCGAAGGCGTGCCATTGTGTGGTCTCCATGATACCATGAGGTGATGTGGTAATGAGGGAGTTAAATACTGAAATAAGGAAGTAATTTTGCTTTTATTCACATGAATGCAAATTTAATTTTAATTCAAAACTGCCAAGTCTCTTCGACCATCAATGTGTGCGTTAAATGAGGGCTCTTTGCAACAATTCAGTATATGGTTCTTCAACTCATCACGATGCCTGCATGGTGCCGTGATGGCTGTGATTGTTCGCGCCTGATGAAGACATGAGCGGGCTAGATAAACTTCACACACTGAAATCCAATTTAATTCCAGCCGCTTCTCTCTTCCTCGTCGCGCATATGTTGCTGAATGTGATCGTGAAGAAGTAAATGACTTACTTAAAAGATGCTACCATTTTTGCACGCAAAATTTCAGGATGACGTCTATCCGTATTGCACTATTATCATTTTGTTGTTACGACACAACACGAATTTGTTGTGCACGAATATTGTTGTTACGACATAAATTCATACAAATAATTGATTGAAATTACCGCTTGAAGATGGCATAGTTTTTCATTATACATGATGCTAGACAATTTTAGGAATGGTGCAGAACGCATATGACAATCGCAAGTGAACCTTGTTGCAGCCAATAACTTGTCATGACAAATGAGACCAAAATTAGCGTCCCGCAGGTCTCATTCTAGCCGCAATGTTCGCCCGACCGTCCAGATGTTCCAAACGCACTCAATTCGCACACTGACCGCCATTTGATCAAACATGGTATCTATTTTACCAGCTTGTGACGAGTCGTTCGGATAAATTCATGCCGCAAGTATTCAAGCCTGACGAAAATGAAGCGAGTCGCTCAACATTCACGACAGCTCAAATATATAAGCACGGACCATTGATGCTAATGCTATGTTCATCATTTCTTCACTGATCATCTATGATCATCTATGATCAGTGGCAAGGTGTTTCATGTATAGGCAATGTCGGCGAGACAGTAAGCAAAATGAACGTAGGTTTATCATCCATTTAATGTTCTTGTAAGCTCAAAAATTGGCAAGAGAAAAGATTTCTTACTCCAGGCATGGCGATAGAGAGTAAATGAGGCATGTCGACAAGTATATAGTTCCAGCGCATAGAATTGATATTCTAACTAGAGATTACATAGAACATATATTCGCCACTAAAACGATTACTCGCAGGAGTAGCGGCGTTCAGCAATAATGAAATAATTATTAAGCAAGGATTAAATGCCTAGGAAGACGCAGTGAAACCCCAGGAAGTTACAGTTATATAGTTCAACCATGGCTCAATTGATCGTGGGCACTAAAAAGTATTTTATTTGTGGATACAAATAAAATATTTTTATAGATCGTGCCCGTTTTCACAACACTTCTCTTTAACTTCACTTGTTGTTGTTTGTTTGTGTGCTATAAATCTTATAATCGATATTTAACACATTCTACTTGTCCAATCGACCTGAAACTTTGCACACTATCGCAAAGTCAGAGACAATGCATGAATAAATTGACAGAATAAATAATTGTAAAAATTTAAATTTTTTAATATTAAAAAATTGAAAAATATTTTTTTTAATATTTAAAAATAAAATAAGAAATTCATTGTACATGTGTAACATCGGAGAGACTGGCCTCTTTAGAAGTGTTGTCGTTAAAAAGTAATTTTTAAACCCATATTATTTTCCTTTCGCAAATCAATTACTAACTAATGACTCTGTTCAGTCTACAACGTAAAAGACGATTTCCGTTTCTCACGCTCTGAATGCAATGCTCGCAACTCAGAGGCTAAGGAAATAGAAACTATAAATAGTGAAATCATTTTATTTCTTAAAAGGCAAGTGAACAAAGTCTTGAAAAAAGAAAAGCCTCTACAATATTTAAATTGGGAGAGTTAAAAAAATCGTTTAAAATTTTCATATGACATTATTAGTGATTTTAATGCAATTTTACTCAATTCATTGCAACATGGCGTTGAAACGTGTTAATCTATTACATCCTGAAACGAGTTAATCTATTACATCCTGGCGCTGAAACGTGTTAATCTATTACATCCTNTGGCGCTGAAACGTGTTAATCTCTTTTTCTCTATTACATCCTGGCGCTGAAACGTGTTAATCTCTTTTTCTCTATTACATCCTGGCGCTGAAACGTGTTAATCTCTTTTTCTCTATCACATCCTGGCGCTAAAACGTGTTAATATAAGCGTTGTCTGTCACAGGTGTCGGTTTGTGTCGCGGCAACCTAATCCACGGCGCATCGGGCCACCTGCACCCCGACATGATCGCACAGAATTCAACGATGCTCAACGAACTCTCACCTTTCCTCGACCCTTCTGTCCATCCCTATTTCAAGGCAGACAATCCTTTCACAGTGAGAAAACTGGCGTAAATTTCACTCGCAGATACATTATTACACACATATTAATCAAGTCATTCATTCAACTGGAATGTTATGATAATAATAGTTAAAGAGAGTTGTTCACAGCGGCTGTTGAGCTGGACGAGTGATGCTCGATGGCGCTGTTTGCCGGATATATTTAGCTGGACTATTGTGTGACTTTTCGATGAATTACTTAGTTCAAGGCTGCTCAAGGTTTTTCTATCCGTAACTGGAAAAAGTCATTTATTCTTCAGGAAGTACATTTTTCTCTTTTCAATATTTTTTTCGTTCCATCTCAACATTCTAACTCTTAAGTAAAAATTTTCTATTTAAATATTGGCTGAAAATCATTTCTTGCAGAAACATAACGATTTTTCTATCAAGAAAAAATTTTGATGATGCTCTTTAAATTAGCCTTATTGCCGAATTTGAGGCATTTGAGGTAGATAGATTTGTTCATGTAAGGATATCATCGGTTACAAATATAGTTGTCCCAATTTTATCAGCAGGAACAGCCAATTTTTTTCAGAATCATTTCATTATACTATTTCGTCATTATTATCTAAGATGACCGGGGATGTTGTCCGCAGATACGCTTCAACCACTCTATACTCGTGCGATACATCGACGTATGGAGGCAGGACGAGTCTAACTACGTCTCCTCCTTGCTGGTCAACTACAACTATGACAACAACATCGTACAATACTACAATAACATCAGCAAATACGCATACTCGTGAGCACCCAATAATTCCATATAGAATGCATTAATTGTGCTAATACTTACGCTGCATATATTTGGATGAACACAGTATATGCAGTTGGGTAGAACGTTTTCTTCATGTTCATGGAATTCGGTCTCACAAAGGTACGGTAAAGTCGTGGAAGATCAATCCCTGGCTTCAACCCTATTTCAGACCCCTGGTTGATTCCTTCATGGTTCGAGGGTCGTTTGAAATTCAAAAAATGTGAATGAATTTCGTACATATGAAAATTGTCCCAAAAATCCATTTACCATTTATAGAGGTGGCAACGGGCATAAATCATTACAAAAACACGCAAAACGGGCAAAAATCATTACAAAAAATATATTTCCCGTACTTACTGCACTATCTTATCATCGTCATTATTCGAGGGTGATAAAAAATGTCAAAAATATTAGGGTATAGTTTATATTTCAAAATTTCCCCATAATAATACATAATACATAATAATACATACATAATGTATTATTATTTTAATACATAATAATACATACATAATAATACATAATACATAAGATCGAAGGTATGTAATCGTATTAATGCGCATACAGAGATACAGCAGTACAAATACAATCTATGGATTCGTGCTTATGTCCTTTTAGTAGAATAGTTACTATATGGTGTCGGCGTTCATTAGACCAATTATGGCCTGTCCCTGATTTTTGACCGTATTACTTTAGGGACTGATGTTCATTTCTAATCAACAAAATTTCAATTGATTCCATGATGATGATGTCCAGTAAGATATAATCTTTAATTGCGCTTGTTACGACACAGGTCCAAGCCCAGCGATAGCAGCGCGCCTGAAGCCATACCCGTTGCTTTCGGGAACGCGAGCTACGTAAGAATTCCAGTGCGCAGATTTGTTGCGCAGGCCATCACCATAACCGCCACCGGTGTGGGTAATCCCTTGTAAGTAAATTAATATAACTTATTACTCATTTACTTTAGTATTGTCTGCTCGTGTTGAAGCATGTCTGAGATTTGTCAACAGCTAACAATGCTGCGAAAAATTGCAATATACGTCTTAAATTAGTGCGATCAAGCACGATCTTAGTTCTCTGATAACTGGTCGTCGACATATGTACGAAAAGTTCATCACTTTCAATGGCCTTTTCATCTGTCAATGTAGAATAACTTTGATGATCATTAAATACCTTGGAAATAACATACTCACTGCAACAAAACTACTGAACATGAGAACATCATGGTCTATTTTACAATTTATATCAGAATCTTTAAACCTCATCAATGTGAACAATACTGAAATCCCAAATTCGCCCCTGAACCCGGTGAGGCTGAAGATGGAGCTGATCGGGTGCCGCTACGACGAGCAGATGGAGAGCAACCGCGTGGCGTACAACACCTACGGCTGCTACCTCTTCAGCACCGCGCAGGTCTTCCAGGAGCCCATGACGAAGACCACGTCTGCCACCGCTGCTTACACCTCGGGGGAACACGTCTATACTGACGCCATCACGGTCAGTGTGCAGTTATCACCACGTCCAGTTCTGTTTATCGTAGTTGAGCCTGCCTGTAGCGACGTTTTTAAGATGTTTGTAAGAAAACTGTGAAAACTGTCTCGCGGAATAAAATAGTTACATCGTGCAGATATGATCGCAGTTATGATTTCAACGTTGTGTCCCGTGTCAATCTGGCTTCTCATTATAATCATCATAATTGTATGTAATTGAGATTTAATATTCACTCGAACTGATAGAGATTGATAACGAGTCAACATCTGGAAGACACGTGATAGATCACGCGATCAAGACCTTAGTTGTGGGCGGAAGCGAAGCCTATAAAAGGGCTAGCAGCCTTTAGTACCTCCCCCTCAGTACAGCTGATAAACGCTCCGCGATGTAGCGTGCTGGTAGTATACTAGTTAGTTCGTTTACATAAAAGTATTATATTTGTTTGATTGTGAGACTCCGCATCATGCAAAATGTTTAATAAAATGACCGTATTGCTGTCCACATCAGATCACTGAAGAGCTTTACTACGGACCAAAGATAGCGTCTCTGCCGCTGGGCCGGGCGCCGGACCCAGCCTCGTGCTCCACCGTCAGCCCGCCGACCTGCGCCACGCAGGAAGCGGTCAGCTGCCTGTCATTTATAAATGACAATATAAATTAATTGATCATTTTTAAAGTTATACGATCTCAGGAAAATTGGAATTCAAGTGCTTTACTATAAACTTCTTAGATGAAAGTATGATCAGGTATATTGAGGTCAAGTGGTGTTATTTGAATTATGTTAATGAGTAGTAGTTAGAATATCCCAATTTACATGGTAAAACGTGAAACTCATTCATAATTGAAGTTACTTTAATAGTTTGTGTAAAATTTTAATTATCTTAATCCATTATTATTCTATAAGACGAATTTATCTCAACCGTGAAGGTGTACGATCATCATACAGGTATCATCCCATTCACCGTGGTTTTAAGTTTTCTACAACGTTTTATCAGCTTGTGTTATCAGGATACTGTACTGTACCACATCACCTACACTGTTAGAAAAAACGGTGAAAAACGGTCCCACTGGCGTTCTAGTGGCCGGTCGTCCTGTGAAAACAAACTGTTCCACCGTTTTTATAAGATGTTTTACGGATTTCTAGTGTTAAATTAGAATAAAAACGGCGACACTGTGTTTCTTTTCACGTGCCGACCGGCCACTGAAACGCCGGTAATACCGTTAACGGTTATTTTTTCTAACAGTGTAGGCGCGTTATTTGATTGTCAAGCTGCTACGCATTGCTAAGCTGAGCTATTAATTTGAGTCGTACACCTCATCAGTAATTAGTTGTGTTTGTTGGTGTATGGCAGATTATTATGGGCAACAATGGGACCATCAACTGCCAGCCGGCGTCAGTGGCAGCGACCATGGCAAGCAACTACTCGGTGGTGCGACAGAATCCTGGCGTCTACAGCAACGCCTCTGAGTGCGAGAAGGCGGCTCTTCGATCCTTCGGGGTTAATATATGATTCTAATTATTGAGCCTTCACCACTGTTCCTTCCGGGTTAATACATGATTCTAATTGAGCCTTCACCACTGTTCCTTCCGGGTTAATGCATGATTCTAATTGAGCCTTCACCACTGTTCCTTCGGGGTTAATACATGATTATAATTACGCCTTTACCACTTAAGTAACGAAAGATTTCGGTAGTAATGATGATAATATAATTAAAGTAATGTTTTCGGTAGTTGTTGAGTGCGTCAAATTCGTACATTAACTGATGGGAGAGGAGCGGCGCTATACAGTAGGCGTGATCGTGGTGCTTCTCAGTTGTGAAATTTTGATTCGTTGTCTCAAAAATTCGTTCAAAATTAAAGTTTGTGATAAAAAGTCGACAAAATGTTCCAATGTCTTCTTTAGCTCCTATTTTCAAGGCTACTAATCACAGAACTTCGAAATGGGAAATTTGATCTTTTTATTTCTTCAACTATACAATTTATTATCTGAAGAACCCTTCAGAAATTTATAGTTACTTTTTCGAACAATTTCTTGGTTTTGATGAGGCTTCAAAATTGGTTTGGGCCCAAAGAAATTCTTTTTAGGTTGTAAAAAATTAAATTTTAGATTTGATTGTTTCAAGCATTTAATTTAAGCGTTTATTTATTCCTAATTATTTCGCACAAATACGGCGAAATAGATATAATACACTGTATAATAGATAATACACTTGCTAAATAGAGATCAGTAACGCATTTCCTTGATTGAGGCCATTAAAGGTTGCTACAAAGTAAGAGGTGAATCGACCGCACTCATTAATTAGGCTGTTTATTTGCTGGCCTCGAACACACTTGAGAGTTAGCCGCACCAGCTGTGTAGACATCTTAGGACGAGTTCGAGACCTTTGCTTCTCACTGCATTCAGCCAGAGAGTGGCACCAGCAAAGCTCCATTTTCACAAATGAGACACATGCGAAGAAACACATTACTGTTGAGGTATATGCGAGATAACACATTACAGTTGAGGTACATGCGAGATAACACATTACAGTTGAAGTTAGGGTCTTGAGATTTATATCTCAATCCAGCTTCACAGCACAACGAAATTTGTTCATGTTTAGCTGCGCTCGTTGTGTTAAAATTCCCAGCATTCCGATAAATATTCCTGAACGATAAAGTGATCAATCCATGTTTGTAATGCATTAGATTAAACGCTTGAATTTTGTCAGGTCCTGAAACGCGTCATCGAAGGCAGCCATCACTCTACGTGTCCCAACCAAACCCTGGAGCTCTACAGGAAGCTCGTCTCGTACCACAATGAGTCCTATTACCTCTGCGTCTCGGTTCGTGCTGCTAAATGTTGTTGCTAATTTACTGTTGTTACCAAGTTTTCACGTTTCAGTGATTTTTCTATTACTAATATTGTTTTATCAGTTGATCGATAGGAAGATTGTCGCGCACTATAAGGAGTCCTATTACCTCTGCGTCTCGGTTCGTATTGCCTAATATACGAAATTTCTTGTTGTTTAACAAATCTTCACGTTTCAGTGATTTTTTTTTATTACTTATATTGTTTAATCATTTGATCGATGGGAATCTTCAGTTAATTTAAAGAAAAATAATTAATGACACTTTGGTAGAACTTGCGTACTCTAAAATTAATTTAAAATATGATTGGGGGTCTATAATTTTTAGAACAAAATCAAAGTTTTAACAAAAAATATGAATTTTTAGAATTATAAATCAACTGGGTATGCTGAAGAAAAAGTATATAGTTAGTGTTCATCACAGCATCAAAAAGTTACAGGGTACAATATAAATATGCTTCTTCTTCATGGAGGGATGTGATATGAACATTATCTTGTTCAGAACTTTCGATTTTCATATTGTGAACTGAAAGAAATGAAGAGATGTGATGTGAAAAATGTAGTGATGATTATTGTGATGTAATGTAAAAAAAACTGAAGTTAAACATTTAGCCTATTCATTTACTCAAAATGAAAATCTGTTAAAAGAACCTGACAAACAAAATTTTGTACATGATTCTTTTTAGCATTTGCCCAAAAGACTGAAAAACATTCTTGGAATTGAGTAGGAATAAATCTTATCTTTTTCTAGTTAATTTGCTCCGGGACAACGAACCTCGTGACGTCCGCAGACCCGACTTCCTCAGCAGACACAACTTCCACAGACACAACTTCTGCAAAAACCACCACTTCTGCAGGCACGACAACTTCAGCCGACACGACAACGTCAGCCGACACGACGACTTCCGCCGACACGACAACTTCAGCCGACACGACAACTTCAGCCGACACGACAACTTCAGCCGACACGACAACTTCAGCCGACACGACAACTTCAGCCGACACGACGACTTCCGCCGACACAACTTCCGCCCATACGACGACTTCCGCCGACATGGCAACTTCCGTCGACACAACTTCAGCCGACACGACCACTTCCGCCGACACCACCACTTCCGCCGACACGACCACATCTGCTAGGGCCACCACGTCCCTAAATACGACCGCGGCTCCAGACCTGAATCCGACAGATACATCTTCAGGCCGTAAACGTAAGCGTTCTGTGACCGATAGCAGCGGGAATCTAATCGATTCTGTTACCAACCCACCAGCCTTCGACTCTAATTCTACGTCAACCGATCTTGCATCAACAAATTCTACATCAACTTACCCTTCACCAACAAATTTTGCACCGACTGATCCTACATCAACAACGTCAACTACAGCTACGACGCCTGCACCGACTGATACTACATCAACAAACTCTACATCAACCTATCCTCCACCGACAAATCCTGCACCGACTGATCCTGCATCAACAACATCAACTACATCTACGACGCCTGCACCGACTGATCCTACATCAACAACATCAACTACATCTACGACGCTTGCACCCGACACTACGCCAGTAACATCCAGTGTAGCAGCAGGGAACGCCTCCAGCAACTGCACGCCGGTGGTCAAAGTCCCGCCGCTGAGCAGCCCTCCTGCCCCGGAGTCATCTCGCTGTGTCCCCGGCCCCCCCGCTGCTCTGTATGCACTGCAGCTGCGGTTGCCTTTGCTCGACGAGCCGCTGTGTAATTCTAGTACAATCATCGGACGCATCAACGCCATAGATGCCACTACTATTGGGATCATTTCTGAAGTAAGCTGTAGAATTCAACTCTTAAAAACGCACATTTGTGTCTAAATTGTGAAGTGAAATGCTTAATCTTGAAATGAGAAAAATGAGAGTCGTCTGAAGTACGTGGACATAATAAACAAAAGTTATAAACAAACTTAGAAACAAACATATGTGGACGTATAAATAAAATATTTGCAAAATTATAAGAAAAATATAATTTTTTGTTCGTGTCTTACAGCTCTGCTAACAGTTTTTAAGTAGGATCGTATAAACTAAATAATTCGAGGATATTTCATATTGCATATTGCATTGATATTTCATATTTCGCATTGCAGGTGTAACAGCTTTTAAGTAGTACCGTATAAACTAAATAATTCGAGGATTTTTCATATTGCATATTGTATTGATATTTCATATTTCGCATTGCAGGTGTAACAGTTTTTAAGTAGTACCATGGAAACTAAATAATTCGAGGATATTTCGCATTGCAGGTGTATCCCAGCACGACGGGGCCAGGTCGTGCCGTGGGTACAGAGGACCGCATCAGCTGCAAGTGCCCACACATCACCGCCCTGAACGCGTCCAACGCTGAGCCGCTGGTCTGTCAGCCTGACTTCTCCTACTACCCCAACACCTTCCATGGCTGCGTCTGTGAGTGGCGCGTTACAAATGTAAATATTTCATTATAACATGAGTGCAGCCTGACTTCTCCTACTACCCCAACACCTTACATGGCTGCGTCTGTGAGTAGAGCCTTACAAATGTAAATATTTCATTATAACATAAGTGCAGCCTGACTTCTCCTACTACCCCAACACCTTCCATGGCTGCGTCTGTGAGTAGCGCCTTACACATGTAAATATTTCATTATAACATAAGTGCAGCCTGACTTCTCCTACTACCCCAACACCTTCCATGGCTGCGTCTGTGAGTAGCGCGGTACAAATGTACTCAGTTCATTAGAACATGAGTGTACGTGAGTGGTTTTTGAAAAGGCTGTAATGCTGATGCTTGCACATATTGTATTGAAATGAAGGAGTTATCTAATGCTGAAGCTATTATCTTATCATCATCTCGAAGAGAACTTATGTTTGTTGCATGGTCTGTGGTCGTTCCAGTTGTGAACTGCAGCTCCTCGGTGCCAAGTGCTGCTCCCACCAACGGCACCAGGGAGTGGGATGGCTCCGTTCGGCACGACAGCTCCATGAAGTTCACTTGTCCTGCTGATCACTTTTTTCAGGCAGGTGTTTTTAGCGCATTTTCTCATTTATGGAAAAAATGCACTATTGTGCTCGCCATGTCCGTCCGTCCGTCTGTCTGTCCGTCCGTCTGTCCGTGACTTCACGTTTTCGTCGACGAGAAAATGCGCTTTCTGTCACTCACTGTAGTGAGTACTGAGTTATATTTTTTTCTGCTTGCGAAAGCGTCGCTGTCATTCGTGACGCATGATGACAATTTTCTGTAGTATTTCAACACAAGGCAAGTGAATTTTAGATGCGCTGGCACTTTTCATGTATTTCCTCACTTCAGTGCAACTTTCCATACATTCTATTTGGTTTTGATACCAAAATTTGAGGCAAACTCGAAATCGAAGTAAGTTAGACATTAGCGAATCATGATCCGTTGAAGCTAATCACATACTCGAAGTATCTTTTCCTCGAAGTATTGAAATTACTTCGCTTTAATTTACCTAATATGTACAAGAAAGTCGGAAATTTAAATTTGAACTGCTATTAAATGTGAAGTCAGGAAGTAATCAGTATGTAATCAGTGATCATTTTAATTATTTAATTAATACAAAGTGTCGTATTACTATTTTACTTAATTTGTAATTTCTCCCACTTGTCAAAGTTTGCCCAATTTAATGGTATATAGCGTCGTGATTCATCGTAACAAATCGTAACATTTCAGGCTTCCACGTACCCGGCCACCCTCTCTAGCGGGTGCGGCTGCGACATGCGCTGGACGTACGAGTCACCCAGTACAGACCGTCCGCTGCCGCCGTGCGTGTGTGAGTACAAGTTTGAATAATGAAGTTTTCAGTAACATTATCAGTAACAACGAAGTATTCGAAGTAACGAAGTATTCAGTAACATTATCAGTAACAACGAAGTATTCGAAATAATGAAGTATTCAGTAACATTATCAGTAACAACGAAGTATTCGAAGTAACGAAGTTTTCAGTAACATTATCGGTAACAACGAAGTATTCGAAATAACGAAGTATTCAGTAAGAAGTATTATCTCAGAATAATTTCTCATTTATTCCCCATAAAAGTGCCCAAATCGTAACATTTGCTACTTCTCGATACAAGTTTTGCAATTGTGAAACACTGACTTGAAAGATTTAACTATAAAAAATAGGAAGCTTTTTCCGAACATGTTGAAAGCTCGTTGAAATATCTTGAAGGGAAGAAAGGCAAACTTTCGATTTCATTTATTAATCGAATACATGATATATGCCAGCAAGTTGTGATTTAATTTTCATTATTGTTTCTTTTTTAACCAGTCGAATTAAGTTCAAAGTCGATATCAAGTAAAGAAAGAATCAAGCCCCATTCATTACAAAATCTTACTGAAAACTAAAACCACTACAATTAAATTCTGAGAACAGGTTCCATAGAAACGATCAAACCTTGTACTTCCTTGTGCCAAATTCTCAAATTATTTAACTTCAATAAAAAATAAAAATGTTAATCCACACAATATATACCAAATGATTGTCAACCGTTCATTTAGTGAGGCATAATCTGTGTAAACAGTTTGAACTATTGTCTCGAAACTTGATGGAAGAAGTGTAGTTTTAAATTCAGCGTTTTCGTCAATATGGAGAATAAAAATACAGCACAAGAAAATAACAGGACCTGGTGCAGTAGAAAATCCCCTGACAATTTGTTACAGTGATGTGCAAAGTCCCGGACCAGACGTTGGCACCTCATTTACGTTACAACGGCCTGACGCAGCCTGACATGGGGTACGGCGCGCCTGCTTCACCGTATGCGCTGCCCGGCGCTCAGGTCGGTCATGTCAAGAGCCTGTCGCAGTCTAATGAGCTGCACTATCCTGGTAAGAATAGCATTATGCGCGCCCGAATTATGCGCGCCCGTACATAGTGTTCCGCTATAGCAGATATGAAGCAATGTAAAGGAATCACTTGAATCATGTCTAGAGCTCGTCGCAGTCTAGTGAGCTGCACTATCCTCGTAAGAATAGCATTATGCGCGCCCGATCAAAGAGTTCCGGTATAGCAGACATGAAGCAATGTAAAGGAATCACTTGAATCATGTCTAGAGCCTGTCGCAGTCTAGTGAGCTGCACAATATTGGTAGAAATAGCATTATGCGCGCCCGTACATAGTGTTGCGGTATAGCAGACATGAAGCAATGTAAAGGAATCACTTGAATCATGTCTAGAGCCTGTCGCTTCCTTGTGAGCTGCACGGTCACGGTGCTGCCGCAGTGTCAGGCTGGAGGCACCTGGAGTCTCAACATCAGCGATCCCGCGCCATGCATAAGTGCGTGTCTCAACCATAAGTGCTATGCTGTCACTGCAAATATACTGGCAGGGGAATTTGCAAATATACTTGTTAGGGGTCTGCTATTGTTATCGTAATTGTACATTTTTGTACAATTGTACAACTGTAGAAACAATTTTCATATTTTATTGCATATTTTGTCCTAAATGTAGGCGTAATTGATATTTTTAATCTTATTGTGATAATAATTATACAAGTAGAACCTTTATATCGAGATACATTCAAAATCCTCGACGATTAAAATTGGCTGTGATTGATTGCGAAGCCGAAAACGGTTGCGTCTTCATACGTTCTCATCTGATATTTTTGTTCCAACAGTCACAACCACAACTGAGGCATCAACCACTTCCACTACCACTTCTCAACCTACCACTACCACATCAACATCCACCACCACTCCTCAACCTACCACGACCATAACATCCACCACCACTTCTCAACCTACCACAACCACCTCTCAACCAACCACAACCACAACAACATCCACTGCCACATCTCCAGCCGCCACAACCACAACATCCACTACCACATCTCAACCCACCACGACCACGGTCACATCAACACCAACAAGTCAAGCTACTACTTCAACATCAACTTCCACAACAACTCCTATCACAACTCCCACCACAACCACTATCGGCACAACCACCGCAACAACCACGGATGCGACTACCACTGCAACTCTTACCACCACTACCACAGCGGCAAGTAACCCTGCGGCGACCACCTCCATTGCTGGTGTCACGAGTGTGGTGTACCCAGGTAAACATGGTAGAGTGTGGTGTACCCAGGTAAACATGGTAGAGTGTGGTGTACCCAGGTAAACATGGTAGAGTGTGGGGTACCCAGGTAAACATGGTAGAGTCTGGTGTGCCCAGGTAAACATGGTAGAGTCTGGTGTGCCCAGGTAAACATGGTAGAGTTTGGTGTACCCAGGTAAACATGGTAGAGTGTGGTGTACCCAGGTAAACATGGTAGAGTGTGGTGTACTCANGTTAGCATCACTATCATATCATCTATCTGTAAGAATTAAAATTATTTGATATTGTGGCAATTTTTATATATTTCTTTGCATTACTTTTATGTCATGCATCATTTGATTTACAATCCAAGTGTTTCCAGTTGATCTCGTGTCAATTCTGAATTCTGATATATGTTTCTTTGTAAAACATATGAGTCTTCTCGTCTCGTACGTACTTATCAGAAATGACCAGAAATATTTTCTTCATTATATAATTGACGTATTTTAACAGTTCGTGCCTTTTGGCCCTTTGTTATCTCAAATGCTCTGTTGTGGAAATGAATTAACCTTGATTTTTTCACAGGAACAGGTCGCGTCAGCGGAATTTTAAAATTTTTCCTTGAATAATTTTCTCTCGTGATCTACTCTAATTTTGAATTTTTCACAAATTTTGTTTATCTCCCATTCTAATGAGCAATTCTGTGTCGTACTTATTAATTAGAAAATTCCTTAATTATTTCCAAATACTTGCAGTGATGTACTGGAATATATTATTTTTTCATTCTATTATTTCTTTTCTGATTTATCGATTTATTTAAGAATGGTTGAATTTCTGTCATTATATTGTGATGACTGGCGATTGGTGTGTGTGTTATGAAGAAGCATTCGGAGTTTAGAAGTTCCGTTGTGAGTGAAATAAAATGATTATTTTTCCTGTATCAGTTCATTATCCTACAGCATTCCAGTACACTGTTTATTATAGCACGAGCAGCGTAGCATCTGCGCTTAATTAAGATGTACGCCTAGGGCCATACTTTCAAAATTCGCTAAATAAAAGTAAGTACTTACGCTCTATTTTCTTGTCTATGATTGGTGGATTTTGCTTGAAAGGCCGTCAATGATTGGCTGATGAACTTACGATCTCTAAGCTTTTTTTGAAAGTATAGTGAACGTAAGTACTTACGCGCTATTTTCTTGTCTATGATTGGTGGATTTTGCTTGAAAGGCCGTCAGTGATTGGCTGATGAACTTACGATCTCTTAACTTTTTTGAAAGTATAGGCCCTGGTGTGGCCTTTCGCCGCATGCAGAAATTGCAGAATTTTTACAGCTCGCTTTTACTCGCTACTTCAATGTTGATGATCCACTCAGCCTCGTCGAGCTAGCGTGAATGATACCGATTCTACCCAAGCCTATTTGATGAAGGGATTGGATGCCTCAAGTATCAATAACTTTGATTGGATATGTCAATTTATTAACCGTTTTGATCGTAGCTGACGTAATCTCAGCTCTTCTGAACATAATCACGTATAAAATATAGGTAACCACGACCAGTATGTACTGATAATATCACAAAAGTTTTATTAGTGACAGTATTTATTATTTGAGGAATTTGTCCTCTAGTGCTGTAATTTTTTGAGCGTGTGATAACTGATAGCTTAAATGAACATGATAATTTTTCCAAATTTTCATTCTGTTAATTCCTTGTGACTCAATTTATTTTGCTCACAATGCGTATCAGAATTTTTTACTCACCAATGTGAACTTTTGCTCCAAATGTTAAATAGGAATGTGTGTTTTTCACAATGTGAAAACTTGAACATAGTTTATCAACAAGTCATTTTTTAGCTGTTCAAAAGTCTATATAAAGTTGCCAAGTTTCTATATGAAACTCATATGATTTATTTATTATTTTAGTTCCAGGGAGAAAAGTTTTCTCTAGTCAAAGAAAAATTCTTCTTCATGGGGGTAACTATTGTAATATAATTCGTCATGTGAGTTGCGCAAGCCTCATTCTAATTTTAAATTTCCCCCGAAACTAAAATTCTGTTAGTCCAAGAGTTAAATTGTAAATTAATATAAGAGCGTTAGCGCTTTCCTTTATCCATAAACTAGTTTACATTCTGAATACAATAATGTTTTGAAATGGTCAACGAAAACGTGATAATGTAGACTGAGAGAAAACCTATATTGCAATGTTGGACCCTCACTGCCAGACTGCCCTTAACTCATGAGTAGTTCTTAAAGTTCCGCTGCACAAAACATGTTTCGATATTATAATTGTCCAAACTAATTTCTTATATAGCAAAAATTTATGAAAGAGTCAGATGTCTCAGCTGCAACATAAAAAAAAATTTAGGTGAAAGTATATGATGCTGTCTTGATCTGAGAGCATGAGCATAAATTGAAGGACAAGTGAATGAGTACCTAGCAACGTAGTAATTTCAAAGGCAATTGAATGCGCACTGCGCTGCTGAGAAAGCAAGTAAATGCGTTCATAGCAATATAACGCACAAGTGAATGCGTATGTGCTTACGTAACAACTCGATTGCCAAAGGAGTGAACGCAAAACAATTTTATCTCCACAAGGAAAAAAGATCGCACTTCAGTTAGAAATTTACTATCAGAGAACTGACGGCGAGCGTTATTCGTAATAGCAAGCTTTTTATTCCTTGAAGACATATTGGCTAACCTAAATCTTTCAGTTCGAGCTCCTACGCAGGATCAGGTGTTACAATAGGTAGTGTTTAGGGACACAGTTACAATGAAGTGTATAAAGGCACAATGTTACAGTGGTGAGTGTTTAGGGGCAAAAAATTACAGTGGTGAGTGTTGCGAAGCACAGTGTTATAGTGGTAAATGTTTAGGAGCACAATGTTGCTGTAGAGAGTGTAACGGCACAATGTAATAGTGGTGACTTGGGAAAGTTTAGTTCCTACAGTTGCTTTGCTGCAAAAAGTTCGGAAGTGAAGTTTAAGGTACAATAAGAATGTGTGTCGCGACACTAGAGTTGCATCGGTTATGTGGGAAGCAGTACTCGAGTTACTGGCGGCGAGAGCTGAAATGTTTTTACGCTCATGAGGTTGCCAGCCATGCGAGGTCAGCAAGAAGGCTGTTGTGTGTCTGTAGATCTTGGCAGCCGCTGCAGTCTGTTGCTCAAGGCAACACTGGCGCTGTCCTTGTCACCTGCACCAGGGAATTGAGGAACAAGGGCAGCCGACGCCGCCCGAGAATTTAGTTCTTATAAAATTTATATCCTGACCGACAAAGCTTTATGAATCAAGAAAACTCAATACATTGTTAACGCATGGAAGCCACCAAATTTAATTTATTACCAGATAATTTATCCCGATATATGGCCAATAAAAATATTTTAATTTCAAGCTATACTCAGGCAATCAAGATATACATACGGTCAAGTTGCTTTAGTTGAGACGATCTCATCATTTTCCGTACTTCTATTTTTATCATCTAGAAATAATTCAGGTATTGAGCTTCAAGGTAAAACAATTGGCCGTACTTTGCTTATTCACAAGCAGGGACAGCTTAGCGGAGCTGTTAATCGCGCTCATTAATTGCCCCAAACCCACGAGGTATGAGCCACGAGGCTCACCGCGCAGGTGTGAACAAATTATTTCTTTCTTTTCCTAAGACTTGTAATATTATTTTTCAAATAAAGTAATAAGTAAGAAAGCAATAATAAAGAATACAATAAGTAAATATTAATAAAGAATGCAATAAGCAAACAATATAAAGAACAGTGATGGTTCTTTATTTTAATAAAACCTTGATTGGGAAGTCCAATTGAGTAGATATGCAAAGAATCCAAGCATCTCTTGTGGTCGATTTAGTTGCTACGAGAAGCTTCCGACATCGAACACTTGGCGTTCTACTCGGAATTTTGTTAATGCATTGATCTGAGTTCATATAATTAAAAAAAAAATTCTGTCTTAAATTTATTACTTCGGGACAGAAACTGTGGAAATGTTAGCTCCATTCAACATTGAGAAGCTCTTAGCACAAGACTGACTACTCTGAGAACTGCGTTGTACGAGACACCTTCTACTCTGAGAACTGAGTGGCACAAGACTGGCTACTCTGAGAACTTAAAACTTTTCTACATTGATAACTGCGTTGTGCGAGTCACCTTCTGCTCTGAGAACTTAGATCCTTTCTACTCTGAGAAATACATTACATGAGACACCTACTACTCCGATAAGAGTGCATAGCAGAAGACTCTGTCTCGCGCACATTTGAGTCGACGTGCACCAGCTCGGTGACAGAAGACTGCAGTTCACGGCGGGCTAAAAAACTCCACGGATATAAAGACGCAAATTTAGTTTACTTCTGCAGGCCTTTCAAGATCTGTTCTTAGGACAGTAAGTGCGAACCTGCAGGTGCCATGTGCTGCTAAAAAGCTCCTATGGCCCGTGCTAATGAGGTTTTATGGCTCGTGCTAATGAGGTTTTATGGCTCGTGCTAATGAGTTTTTATGGCTCGTGCTAATGAGGTTTTATGGCTCGTGCTAACGAGGTTTTATGGCTCGTGCTAATGAGTTTTTATGGCTCGTGCTAATGAGGTTTTATGGCTCGTACTAATGAGCTTTTATGGCTCGTACTAATGAGCTTTTATGGCCAAAGCTGAATCACGTAACACTTCACCCATGTAACAATCGATTTCCGAACAGGAATTCGACCAGAAAAACGAATATGGAAACATGTACGGAGCTCATTGAGTGGCGATAATCCAATGGCCACTAGAAAAGTACGCCTCGACAGCAAGCGCACGCTGCTCACTTGTCCAATACATAGTGACAATTGACTAAGCGGAACAAAAAACGTCATGGCTTTTCCTTTTATATGAAATGTTCCCCTTCCTTTTCCTACAACATCTGACTGCTTGGCTCGGAATACAAAATAGGAAGTTTTTGCAAATCACTCACCATCACTCAGAGCTCCCAGAAAACACCTACCGCTTCTTGGTGATTCTTGCTGCCGTAGGTAGTCGAGTAGATGTACCATTGCCGGCCTCTACGTAACAGTAGAAGGGACCGGCCATGAACGGACATGCCGTTGCAAATAATTGCGAGAATTGTGAAGGTCGGAGCAAGGATCGTCTCTCATGCGGTAACTATTAATAAACTTATTTCATGCCCATTTTGTTGGTACTCGTGGCAAGCGATGCGTAGCCATGCGAACAGCGAAGCTCAGGTGCAGGGTACGTGTCAAATGCAGGTTGAAGCAATCATGAACAGCTCACATTATCATCAAAATCAAAACAATATTTCCATTTAAAAATCAAAGGGATGGTATTCCCCAAGTAACATTACCTTCACAACAAATAATTCAGACGTAACATTGCCAGCTCTACGTATTCTACCGCTTCTTAGTGATTCTTGCTGCCATAGGTAGTCGAGTAGACGTAACATTGCCAGCTCTACGTAACAGTAGAAGGAACCGGCTATGAACGGCCATGCCGTTGCACATAATTGCGGGAATTTTGAAGGTCGGAGCATGGATCGTCTCTCATGAGGAAATTATTAATTAACTTAATTATTTTGTTGGTACTTGGGGCAGGGTGTCAACTGCATGCTGCAATCATAAAAAGCTCACATTATCATCAAAATCAAAACAATATTTCTATTTAAAAATCAAAAGGGCGGTTTTAAGTAACATTACATTCATAACAAATAATTCTATTATACAAGTTTGACAGTCGAAATCCTGAGAATGAGTTTCATTGTTCCTTTTTTCAATTTTTTTTTAATGTAACATAGTGAAGGATAATGACAGAAAGTCGTTTTTTCAGTAAAATATAATTTTGTTCGACTCATTGAAAATAATTTAAAAAAATTATCAGTATAACTCATTCTCAAGCCTTCAATGAAACTTGCATAAAAGAATAAGTTCTGCCATCACGTGTATATGTGAATTAATTTTCTTACACAGCTTTTTTATAAGCATGCTTATACCAGACATACATGGGCGTGTTATTGCAAGGAAATTATTGAAAGGTTTTATTGTTACATCTCTTACGAAAAAATGAGAACACAATAACTTTTCCTGAAATTATCAGCAAATATTTGTGACAGAGTTTTCACATTTTCCCTTTGTATTTCTGAGTGATCGTTCACTTCGATGGCACGCCCTGACTGTAAGTGGAAGAAATTCTTCAAGGTTTTGCGCTGATTCACAAATTCAGACATCACAAACCGACATGAGTTTGCATCGTTGACATGACATTCCTTACATCTGAGAAGCGGGATTTTTGTCTCCAACATATTTAACAAAGCTTTCGTATACGAATGATTGTTAGATATTTTTGGCAACTAAACCAAGTTTGGTATCAAGAACACCTGAGAATTTATATAGCTTAGACCCTTAGTGTTTACTGCTGCGCAGTTACGTACCGTGATGCCGCTAGACCAAAAACAAGCTGCTGCCGACACGGTCTGATTTTGTGGCTGGTCGACGTAGGTGTTAAGACACGGTCTGATTTTTTGGCTGGTCGACGTAGGTGTTAAGACACGGTCTGATTTTGTGGCTGGTCGACGTAGGTGTTAAGACACGGTCTGATTTTGTGGCTGGTCATGCTTATGGAATGGAAGGCCTCAGCAACACCAAATGCCATCTTCTGAGCTTAGAATTGTCAGTTATTGGCTCATTGATATAGAAACGCTCAGATAATTCATCTTGTTAGGAATAATTCTTATTGATTTAAAAAAATGAGACGACTTTTATGGAGAATTCTGTACCATTTTATGGAGGTCGTGACAGCTATGTTTGTCATTTATTATAGTCTTGGAATTGCTTGATGAGTCAGGAATAGTAATGAGGCAGTCTCGCTCGTTCATTTTCATGAGTAAGCTTCTCTCATTCCCTCTTATGAGTCGACATCGCTCATTCCCCCTTATTACCCAGCCTCATTCAGTCCTCCTCATTAGTCGACATCGCTCATTCCTCCTTATGACTCAGCTTCGTTCATTTCTTCTGGTGAACCAACAATCGCTCATTTTTCAGATTTCAGACGAGATTTAGATTAGAAAATGTACAATATTTTCAACTGGTTTCATCGCTTGTTATTTTCATTTAAAACTGACGTTTTTTTCAGATCTAAAATGGTTCCGCTTTGCTTTATTTGAGCCACATATTGATTTGGTAAGCAGAGTACTTGCTTCTGAATGAGGAGAAGGTAGATATTTTCATAATTATTAAATAATATCGCCTTTTCGATATATGTTACATGTCCCTTTCATTTCTTCGTGATCCATGGATTAGAGCGATTATTTTTAATTGCCAGATTACATTTTTGTGTTGTTTTGGACTTTGGCACCACGAACGAAAACAAGGCCTTGTAACGACACCGGGTGAACTGTACGCTAAAGAAATATACAGTGAACAATGACACGCAACTGTAACAAGCGAGTACAACTGTAACAAGCGAGGTTTGTTTGGATTATAACAAATTAAATCAAACAAAAAAAACACTCGATGCACAACAATAGACTTAATATTTAATGAGGACAAGATCAAAGGCAGAGCTGCTAACACATCAGAAGTAAATTTTCGCTGCAACACAAGCTGTCTTCATAGTGGCATGTGCATGCAGCGAATGAATGTAATTTCAAACCATAAATCTGAGAAATGATTGGAAGTCAGACAAGAAACAATTCATCTTAGACGAGGAAATTTATGGCCCTAGCAACCGCAAGTGTTTAATTAAGCAACTCAAGGTAACACAACATTCCCTGACTCTAATGTACATGTATGACAACTTTTCATTTCAGTTATTGAAGCCGCATGAAAAATTATGAATTTTATTTCATTGCAGAATTTTTTATTCGAATACGTAAAGTTTGTATTCGTATTTTGATCGAATTTCGCCGGATTTTCTTTCCGTTATTTCTTTATCTTCCGGTAAATGCGCTGTGAACTGCAATTAGTTGTGATAGGTTATTCCTGAGAAACCGATTTCATTTTCAATATAGTAACTTGGCTTCAGTACGGTTTATATAATAGGAGGTCCAATGTTAGAATATGAACGTCTGTAATATTATAACAATCAAAATTATTTCCTTATACCAAATCAATCGTTGTTATTACCACGTTTTTCTTGACTTCGTTTCGTAAAATTCACGGTTTGGAATTGAGTTTTTTCTCGAACATCCGCACTTTCCAACCCTAGAAATTGATTTGTATTGTGCCACAAACCAGAAAAAACACGTTTTCTGGTTTTTACAAAACTAAAAATATTTAAATAAATCAAATAAAAAATACTTTTAAACACCACGTTTTCTTAACGGACAAAAAAGGAAAAATATTTACTCTTACATAACATTACATGACATTTTACATAACTTAAATGTTATGTAAGAGTAAATGTTTTTCTTTTTTGTCCGTTAAGAAAACGGGGTTTATAAAAGTTTTTTTTATTTGATTTATTAATGATGGAATCCTTTAACGAGACATAATAATATTTTTCACGGTCAACCAGACACGATGTCAAACAACTTTAATTATTAAAGTATGGCACTCGCTCTTGTGTGGATTAGTTTACACTACAACACTATATAACGTAAATAATAATACTTCAAAACGTAAATAAGATAATGCAAGCAGGTACATCTAAACTGACAACTATTAATAATTTAAATGAAGTTTGCGGATGAAGTCGTTACATTGTTAAATTCGAAATAATTTCCTGAGGAAAAATTTTTCACGAATAAAAAGGAGAACATTTAAATATGCAGACGACAAATTTCATCAGATAGAGAGCAAATGAAAGAAACTTCAAATGTTTACTAAGGGAATTGCTAAAATTATCCTGACAGCTTGCACCGACAACATAATGTAGAAAGTAGGTATCCTAACATATCATGTCATCATGAGGTTGACAGGAAGAATGCATGCAATGTTCAGACGCAAGCCTTACTGCGTATGGCGACAGCTTCTCATTTCACTCATCATACGTCGGTGGCATAGTCAGAGATTACGTTACGATACTCCGATAAATCCCCCGAGTCTTTTCTTGATAATGTGCATAAAATACTACACTGAATAAATGTAAGCATCTTAGTCTATCAAGTTAAATATTTGACGACAAATGCGAATCTCGGTTCTCACTCTCAAGTTGATGTCTTCGCGCGAGTGCCGGTGAAGCTTCAGTCATAGCGCGACATGTGACTTATGCTAAAATGTGTACCCTTTATCAAGCGAGTCTTCCTGAAAAGTCATGTGTTAAAATGTCAAACACAAAGCTCCACAGATGGCTAAAGGCAGAAATATCTCTTAGGGATTATTTGCGACCGCGTGAGGTTACAGATTCAACTGACCTGTCACGAGGGGCGGATCCGATTCGTAAAAATATATTCGGGTCGTTCGGGAATTTTTATAAATTCAAGGCGTCGAAAAATCATAACCATGAACGTTCCTTCTTTGCGATAGGATAAATTTCACTAGAACAATTAAAAATATGACCGGTAAGGTAAATGAGCGAGCAAAGTTTAGAGAAGCAAAAATGAACACAGTACTGCGGGTTAAATCCCAAGTAAGATGTAAAAATTCTGCGATCTAGAATCGGTGACGGGCAAAATTTCGCTCTAAATACAAAAATTTACATTCGCACTATTCATTCTCATTTAGTTGTACGTTTTATATGACTCAAAATCGAGAAACGGATCTAATTAATAATTGAAGACACGTCGTTTTTTTCCGGAGACACGTGTCCGGAAAATTAACCGGATCAAGGACTTTGATAAATTATTTTTGGTATGCTAATAAAAAGAGAATAAAAAGTAATAAAGGACCACTAGCTTCAACGCAAATTTGCTTCAACTTCATGCCCGGAGCAGGGTGTCCCACTGAACAGGGACACTATTCCTGCTGCCTTTATCTTTGGTTCTGGTGCGTCATGGAACTTACGCAACATATATTCATCGGAGTTGAAGTCTGATCCACTAAATGACCAAACTACACCAGATGCTGGTGATCAGGTCCACTATAGGTGTAGCCCAGCTACAAATAACAGAACTACACCTGCTGCTAGTTGTCAAGTCTACAATAAGTGTAGCCAAGCTACACCTACACAGTAACAGAACTACACCTGTTGCTAGTTATCAAGTCTACAATAAGTGTAGCCGAGCTACACCTACACAGTAACAGAACAACACCGGCTGCTAGCTGTCAAGTCTACAATAAGTGTAGCCGAGCTACACCTACACAGTAGCAGAACAACACCTGCTGCTTGCAAATGAACCGCTGATGGCCGTCTCCACTTCAGTATGATTTTTACCTAGGTTAAGAAATATACACCTAGTGATATAGACGTTAGAGTTTGAAGTGCTACGCTCCATGCATCAAAAACGGGCGATGGTTTGAGTTTCCAACAAAGCTTTGTTATAGACTGAGGGAGTGCCAATGTATAAATTTTGAAGCTAAATAATTACGTTGTATTAGAGAAAAGCATTAATGTTGAAATGATCATTGAAATTTAACATCTAAAAGCATGTTACTTGAACCGCAAAAATAACAAGCGATCAATTCTCGTTCTAGTTAAACTTTGACTGTATGTTTAAAACATTCGGATATAAAACCAAACTTTGACACGATTCTCGCTCTGAATCTGAAGTCAAATTTGTGCTACCTTATATAATTATAACTGTGGAGCACCACGTGAATACGATATAAAAGACACGTGGACCTCCGAATGCCCGCACGTCAGTTCTAATGTTCAAGGAAAATCTGCGAGATATTCTGCGATGCAAATCACAGAGGCGCGCGTGTTGTCAGTGCCTGAGTCAGGCAGTAGAGACTCCCAATCTCTGCGTCGGCACGTGCAATTATCTGTATAATAAAGTGTTCTAATTTTGCAATGGGAACCTAAGACTTAGAATGTATTGTGTGAGAACAATCTCAAGAATATTGTGAAGTTGTAGCTTTTTAACAGGAAACGGTTTAGAGAAAGCAGTTGTGGTGCGGAAAACGCGCTTCTGGTAATAGATATATAGATTCTTGCAATATTTTTCAGGTTTTCATAAATTTCATTTTTAACCAGCATCACCTAGTAATCTTAAAATCGAAGAGGCCACCATTTGCTTTTTTTTGGCCACCATTTGCAAACCTTAACAAAGTTTACACATCTCTAAACATTTATAATATATAAGAATTAAATAGTCATTTTTCAAAATAATAAAAATTACTAAAAGCGTAAATTTTCATAAAAATTTGAGACGCTGAAAATTTTTATTGGTTATGTGATACAAAATTTTGCGATACAAAAACTGTTGCAGTTACTCAGCATGTGATTACAGTTTCATTAAATTACCCTAATTTCATATTTAGTGTGTAATTACAATTTCATTCAAGTATTCATAGTTCATATATAGGACATACGTACGAATGTGTCAGTGTACCCTATATTGACACATGTCTAGTTCCGCGTACCCTATATTACATGCCACCTACCCTATATTGCCACATGTCTAGTGCAGCGTACCCTATATTACATGCCACCTACCCTATATTAACGCATGTCTAGTGCCGCGTACCCTATATTACATGCCACAAGCATATTGTGTATTAATATAAATTATTCAGTATGTTAGTTAAAATAATTTTTTTAACTCAAGTTATTTCAATTGTAGACTTACTCGACTACATTCCAACTGCAGTTGAGTCTACAGCGCTTGCCTCTGTCTTGGTAGTTGTTGATAAGCTCAACCGACACGAGTTGTACCGGTTAAGGCTCAGGCCATGAATGTTTCAAAGGAAATTCCACCTGGGTTATGAAATAAATATACGAGACATAAATTTTTCAGCGCATATTTTTCGAAAGTACTTCCTACGATAAATCCAATGTTAATAAAATGTGTTAAATTTTCAAACATTTTTATTAATATTATTGTTTTTTCCTATATCGAGACAAGAAAAATACTTAATTAATCGAAATAAAATTGATTCGTTCAAGTTAGCAGTTCAAGAAGCAGTATTTTAAAACCTACCACCGATTAAGAAATAATATGCATGTGCTGAGAGGACAATTGAACACGGCACATTCGCAGCCAATGCCCACATTTTCACATTTTATGCACCACACGAAATGTGAATCTTTGTTAAAGGTGCTATTAACTTAGCTTTAAGGTGGCATTAACTGCTGGAAATGAAAACAGTTAAGTAGAGTAGTGTCGTGAAATTTCATGTTCGTTTCATTTGTGTTTTCAGAATCCTTACATTATTTTGATTTATTGAGGTCGCATAAACGAAAATTTTGCTGAAGTTTTAACTTTATAAATTATTTCATTAGAGCTGCTAAAAGAAGGGAAATAACAGTCAAGTTTATGCTCCGACGAAAACAAGCAAGTAACGGCCAAAGAAAATAAACCTTTAATCCTAACAAATTCTACTGCATTTCAATTACGACGCAAGACTTCGAAAATTAATCGGAANAAACAACCTCTAATCCTAACAAATTCTACTGCATTTCAATTACGACTCAAGACTTCGAAAATTAATCGGAACAATTTTTTTAGAACTCGATGGTACGCCACAAATTAAAGTCTAGCGAAGAAAATATATCGGAGATCGCATATAAAAATAAAAATTAACGGATAGAGAGGAGGGAAACGTTGAAAATATAACAGACGCAAGACGGACCAACTGCCTGTAAGTCAAAGCAAACATCAGATATAATGGTTTTCCGTATCCTTATTCATATAAAAAATTCAAATTGATCATCTAATGCTTGCATGATTGAGGCACAAAAATCCTTGAAGAACATATTTTTTCTTAAAAAACTAGTTTTCCGAGAGCAGTAATTTTAGACTGGATGTTTGAAGACGACTGTTAGGATTTGTGTTCAATACGAGGGGCAGAAAAACTAAGGTATTTCCTGTTGTTGATTGCCGAGGTATGTATCAACATGTCTGCATACTATATATAGTTTATGTGGGATGGAATGTATACATTTTTCTTTCTTAGTTTGGTATGGTGTGAGTTTACGTGAATTGAATACGTGTTATAACTGATGTATTTAATGCTGGTGAATTTAATATAACTATCGCTGTTACGATTATTTTCGGAAATTTCGAACATTAAAATGTTTATTCATGATACGAAATGTTTATTCATGATGTGATTTATTCATTTAATTTCTGAAATTTACTAGTTCGTCCGACCTTCAGCAAAACAATTGACTCTGAAGCAAAGGTTTCTGTGCTTAATAGGTGGTCGGTTGCCAGCGACAAATTGCACCAATATATTGTGGCATTGATTAGTACATTCATTTACCTTATTCGAACTCTTTATAAAAGTGTAGAGTAATATTAGACGCATAATAATTTTGTTGAATTTGTGTGTTGATTCATCAATATATGTCCTTATGAATAATTTTTCTATTTTTTAAGAAAGGATTTTGTAATTGGAACCGTGATAATTCTAAGAAAACAAGGAAAATTTAAGGTAATTCACTAAGACCGTAATTGTTTTAACAGTTTAATTGTCTGCTGATGAATTTATTGGAACTGTTAATTCGAGTTTTGATGAATTTATTAGATGTGTTGAATTGAGTTTTGATTATTTTTTTTAACTGTTGAATTGAGTTCCAATGAATTTATTGAAACTGTTAAATCGAGTTTTGATAAATTTATCCAAACTATTATATTGTGTTTCAATGAATTTATTGGAACCGTTATATAGAGTTTCTTTTAATTTAACGAAAATGTTATAAATTGAATTTGGTTTAAGTTAGCGGAATTGAGTTTCAAGTAATTTTTTGGAACTCCTAAATTGAGTTTCAATAACTTTATTGGAACTGTTATATTGAGTTTCGTTTTCTTTTTTTTGGAACTACTTCATTAAGTTCCGATGAATTTATTTAACCTGCTACAAAGAGCTTATACGACATTATTGTTGCTGTTAATTTGTCTTTTGATGAATTTATTGTTGCCGCTTCATCAATTTCAATGAAACCTATTTCCCAAAAATTCTTTTTTAGTTCTAGAGAGATAATGAACGCATGAGTTATATATGTTTGTTACATTCGCAGCTGTGTAAATTACACTTCAGTTTCATCTATCATACTAAAACTCAATGATTAATCTGTTATAGAATATATATTTTATACTTCTTTTGTATAATTGAGCGCAATCTTCATGCTATTGATTGCTTTCTCGTGCGTTTACCGCAAACTTCGTAAAAATTTGACGCTTCTTATTAGTTTTAATAGTTGTAATAGAATTTACTCAGTATAAAGCTGCATTATTTCAAGACAAACATAAGTGGTAACAAATAAATGGCTTCGTAAAATTAACATTGTAAGAATAAAGTTCATATTCTACCTTTAAAAATGTACAGCAGTTCATGGTTGCTACCATGAAGGTTGCAAACTGAAACCATGTTCGCGTTTCCTCACTGAATAGTTTCAGCGGGAACAGTGATGAATAACTTGATATATTTCGTGATTGTGACTCCATTGCCACAGACTGCCGGCAATATGGTCAGGCATTAATGCCACATTAATTAAAAAAATACTTCTGATTAAATTATTTTTTGAATGCAACACACAAGTAAAATTAGTTCTTATCACTCACTCTTCATTCCGCTGTTTATATGAATACTAATGAACCAAAATACCGTGCGCTTGCTCCACATCTGCAGTACAATACCGTGTCTTACACAAAATATATCGAACTTTATATTACTCCTGCAATAAATATTCGTTTACGAAGCAGCACACGCATTACAATACAAAGCAACGTCGCTACACTGTTAGAAAAATTACCGTTAACGGTATTACCGGCGTTTCAGTGGCCGGTCGGCACGTGAAAAGAAACACCGTGGCACCGTTTTTATTCTAATTTAACACCAGAAATCCGTAAAACATCTGATAAAAACGGCGAAACAGTTTATTTTCACTGGGCGACCGTCCACTAGGATGCCGGTGGGACCGTTTTTTCACCGTTTTTTCTAACAGTATATTGTGCACAAGAGCGGGGGGCGCTGAGGGGGGCAAGGCGCCGCGGTGTCAGCACGAGCAGCTAACGTTACTGAGGAGAGCGAGCCAAACTCACGCGCGCTCATCGAATTACTGAGCTGCAGTTCTTCTTTCTTATTATAGTGGTTACTTGGGGTCAAATGAGTCAATGAGTCTATTTATTGCAGTTAATAGTCAAGCAGTAATAGTTATCAAGAAGCTAGTCTGTTTGTTATCGATCGTACACAGAGTTCTGATTCTTGTGTCGCGTTACATTCTCAGATGTTACTTGCTCGATCAAATAAGGTAAAACATACGCTCTTGACGCCTGATCAATGTTGAAAAAATTAAATGAACTGGATTAAAAATTTATTTGAATTTAAAATTTACTTTAATTTAAAATTTGCTTTAATTTGAAATTTAATTTAAACCTGTAGTAGTGAAATTGGTACAAAAACACTTTTTTAATTGTGAAGAATTTAGAGGGTTTCATTTTTCGGGTCACTGTTGATAGGAGTTTAACAAAGTTTTGATCATTTCAGCATGACTCCTTAACCTTTATATATGCGGAATTCGGAATTTTTCAACGGAAGCTCCCGATTTTCAGTGTCATATTTTTACAGAGTTCATATAATTTTTTTAATCGTACGTCGCAACAAGCGCGACATTCCTGCTCTGCAGCTGCAGCGGAAATGCCTTCACGACACCGCGATGCCTTGCCGCTCTCAGGCTCAGGTAACATGCAGTGCGTGTTCATCTGCACTTTATTCTGCTCTCACTAAAATTATTCTATACCGTACCGAAGTGAATAAAATTTTTTTCGAGAAGAAACTGATAACTTTGGAACGTCGTAACATTGGACATAGTTAAATTCTTACATTTTATTTAGAAGAATCTTCTCATTTATTTGGCAATAAACTTGGTCGGGAAATCTTTTCTGTCAATTTCAGTTGTCTGTTCTGATTCATCGAAAAAAAATATTTTAACTGACATGGAAATTCTATTAATTTGTTCTTTTAAAAGCCACTAAGAAAAACAATTCGTTTTTATTTACACAATTTACTGTGTAATTTTTTTATTCATTTTTCAAATTTACAGAATCTACTATTTGAATTCTGTTTTCTACATTATTTAAATAAAAGAATGTGCTCATATATTTTTTGAAGGAAAATATTTTTTCTTCACTCGGATCAAAGTGGAAATGCTTCTTTTCAAACGAATTCAATCTATAAGAAGATTTTATAAGATCTTAGTGCAAATATCTATTATATACAAATGAATAATCAATCGATATCAATCTTAGTGCTAATATCAATTATATACATCTAATATCATATACATCTAATATCAATTATATCAATCTTAGTGCTAATATCAATATAATAATTAATTATATATTATCAATGAATAAAATTACTAAACCCACTTATTTAATTCAAATAAAACTAGTAATGTTTCGTAAGTAAGTCCTCTTCAACATTTAATGAATTACTGAATGCATTCTCCTCACTCTGGTCTTTCCTAGTATGATCGATCAATGTAAAACGGGCGCCGGAAGCTTGTCATTCTCTCGCCGTGACTCATGACTGCCAACGCTTGGCAGAAGTCACGAGTCAGACGCTCAGTCTACCCTCACCCTACCCTCGTCTTCCCCTCACCCTACCCTCGTCTTACCCTAACCCTACCCTCACCCTCCCCTCACCCTACCCTCGTCGTCTGCAGGCCTCACGTGACTCTCAAAAAATCTATGACGACAGGTCGCCGCCTCCGGTGACGAAGACTTGACGACATTCCGGCCGTCAAGAGCTGTCAGTAGCCACGCTCGTTGATAACTGCTTCATTCTTGCTTGCTATGAATAATCAAATAGAGTCAATTTTCTAAACATGATTATAATTTATAAAAACTGGAGATAATTTATACTCGAGGTTCAATAAGTAATCATTTATTGGGATCGGGAAGTCGGGACGTTATTATACTGTTTGTGTCACCCATGTATTTCATGACCCCAAATTAAATCAGACTATTGTTATGAATTCATTTTTATAACTTTTTCGGGAGTAATGGAGGGAAAATTGTCTAAGTTGAGACCAACTTTTTGATGGCGACAGCCCCGTGGGTTTTTTGAAATGGGCAAAAATAACGAACAAGATTTGCATCCACTCATTAAACCATTAAACATAACAGACTAATGCGAAGGCGGAGTTCCGTAGAGAAAACATACTTGATTATTGGCGATCAAGTGAAATTAGATTTGGGGAAATTGATGTTGATGATGTTTCCTTGAAGTTTGCAGGAAATGAAACCTGGTTTCCAAATATAGGCGCTACTAAATTCTAGACGATAAATAATGAAAAAATAAAAAGATATCATTGATGCACAAGCAACGTAAATAGAGCCTTGAAATAGATCTTTCCGTCAGAAAGATGAAGAACAAACAAATGCATGAGCGCGCTATACATTTTAGGTCTGAGACGCGGCCGAGTCTGGCAACGCGACTCTGATGTTGCTCACTGGTCCATCTTTCCTACCGTTCCACCCAAACTTCGCCCAATGCCCAAACTCAGAAACGACTTTAGATTATTTTTTATTTGCTGTTTCAAACATCCACTTGTGAGTCTTACGTGAAGAGAGTGAAGATTTATTTTTGATAATACATGTTAGTATTAAAATATGAACCATTTTATAAACTAAATCATGTCCATTCACTTCAATGGAAATACTGTGCATGAACTAGCCGCTGAACTTGCCGGAATAAGTTGTTCCTACATTTGTTATTCATTTTCTAATTTGATATGCACCTCTGTCAAAATTGATCGTTTGAAAGGTAATACCGTCATTAATGTATTTGCAATTTTTAAATGTTCCTCGTCAAACATAGAATAAAAAGATAAGCACCTGTAGTCTACATGAAATATCGAAGAGATGGGGCAGGGAAATTAGGAGTGAGCACTTCCCTGCCTGGCATAACAGGAGTGAGCACTTCACTGCCTGGCATAACAGGAGTGAGCACTTCACTGCCTGGCATAACAGGAGTGAGCAAGAAACGCGTTATGGATGAGTACAAAATAAAAAATTGAACAACGTGTCAAATGAAAGCTTTTAGCGAGGTCGAAATGTCAAGTGAATGACTTGTTAAAAAGATATATATCCCACAATACATGTTCTACATTGACCTATTTAAAGAATATTATAGTCATTTGTTTATTCAATATATGATGTACAATTATTTTTACAAGATTTTTAAATTATTTACACAACTTATGTTCAATTTTTTTATTTCGCAACCTATTTATGTTTGATTATCGTGCATCCAAATTCGAATATATCTGTAACCTAAATTTCACCATTTCTCGAACGCGTATCCACTTATTTCTGCAGCCTATGTTCGCGTATCTTTCGTTCTGAACGCTTTCTGAGAAAAAATTCCGTGAACACTTTCCTTGTGGCTTCATCAAAACACTTTTTCCTGAACTGAAACAACCACGGACATTTTAGCACGTCTAGTATCCGGCATTATACAGAGATAATCAGACTCTGGCGTCCTCGCATGCTCATAGGAAATAGACTTGCCCAGCAGTAGACGTAAACAAGCAATTAAGAGACATCGATACGGGCGACACAAAACGAGTGCCAATTTGTTGTATCGACAACAACGATGAGTCGAGACTTCGACTGTGTGGTGTAAAAGCATCAGACATTACATGTATAAACGAAGCATCAGACATTACATGTATAAACGAAGCATCGGACATTACATGTATAAACGAAGCATCAGACATTACATGTGTAAACGAAGCATCAGACATTACATGTATAAACGAAGCATCAGACATTACATGTATACAATGAAATAAGAGGAATCTTTCCTTCGTTTTTCGAATGTGAGATTTCTTATCGACGTCTCATATCTTACGGAATTTGTTTTTCTTTGTCGATGACACCGGAGTGATTCTTATAAACAATAATGCAAATCCCATTTACTTTGCTGTAAACGAGCATGAGATTGATGGACAAAGTTCTAATAATCTGTTAATAATTAGTTTGTTATCAAAGACTTTAGGGAAATGTCATCAACATTTATCAGTTATGGTGCGATAACAATTGTTTGACTCTCTTTGAAAGCATATTCAATTAGATATTCATAAAAGTCATGTCAATGACTAAAATCAGCTGAAGCTGTACATGGTTTAGAATCAATAACATGAGAGTTATTTTAAATGAAATCCCTGTAATTTTCAGAAAGTTTCAAGTGCATCCTGAATACTTAATGAAATCTTTCTCCAATGAATTTAACGCAAGATGTTGCATGAACATCGACAATAATTCTTCTTACGGCTGTCTTATGACGTGCTTGCTATATTGGAGGCAATGGCAGGCAAGACATTCAATGTTTTTTTCTGTGGATATAACATCTGAATACCAATAAAAAACATCATTTTAAAATTCCTACAAAAGGGATGAAATTCATTGCTCTGAAACATTAACTTTTGGATTAATATCAGACAGTAATTTTATTAGACAATAATATTATCTAATATTGGTCAATCGTTAAACAATATCATTAGACAATATTATTAGCCATATATTTCCATGTGCTTACAACATGAACAAAAACATCCGTTTACGAAGGTTCCCCCTGACACCTACAAGAGGTAAGATATCGTCTCTGTCGGCCGCAGCGTCGGCGTGCGCCCCCTCAGCGCTTGACGCTCCCTGCGAACTTCATCTTTCTTCACGAGGATTTAAGCCGAAAGCTTCTTGCAATTTATGGCTCGTATGACAAGCACGAGGGATGAATTAGACCTCTACGAGCTTTTCTAGTGACTCGCTGAATAATTCTATTTATAGTTGATCGTACAGAGACGTTAATCATCATCCACCACACTAATCTTGGGTGGATGGTTATAGTTACCAGACCTTTTGTAGTGCAGGTCTAAGCGAGCATAAGTAGGTTACCGATATACTGCTTCTCTAACGATAGATTTATATGGCAATGGAATAGAAATCAGTTGTCATGTTAGTCCCAGTGACTTTGAAGGCTGCAAATTGTAATGTACCATTGCATAACTTCAAAAAATTATTAATTATATATGAAATCGCATTATTTCGCTTTAATTCTGATGTCAAATGTGATTTCATAAAAACCGATCCTAATTGTCAATCAGAGCTAAATATAGTCATCATAAAAGTTTATGCCATTGTATTATGTACATTTGTATTGAATATAGTCATGATATCAGTCTATGCCATTGTATTATGTACATGTATATTGAATATAGTCAGCATGCAAATATAGCTGGATGTAGTTATCTTCATTGCCCATGTCTTTACATCATTTGCATAAATATTGAATAGGCGCAGAGCTGAAAGAAGAGCGCATGCTTCTTGTTCGAAGATTCTTGTTCCATTTGAAAATAAGGAAAACAAAACACAAACCGTGTTTGAAATATTTCATTTTTATTAATATTATCATGGTGCAGACTCATAACTATAGTGCGTAGAAGTGGCACGGTCCATCACAGCGGTGCGCGGTTGGATTGCTTGACGATCATTCAGATATCTTGAAATCGAGTAATGATTGTACTGTATGTAGAGGAAACATCTTCAAAACACCGACGTCAGAGTCGGTCCTACTTAAACTTCGTAGTCTGACATACAGTAGTGGAAAATTTGCAGCAACACTTCATTACAAGGCCCGATTTGAGATTTACGCTCCAGGTTCATAGGTTCGTAGGTGTAATTTAAAGCGAAAAATTTCTGCTGTTAAAATGTAAGTGTAAGCTGCTGTAAGCCTTTTATTATGTTGAAAACTTTCACTAATAACTCTATAGAATCTGAATACCTCCAACACACGAATACCTCCAACGCTCGAATACCTCCAACGCACGAATACATCACACGAATACCTCCAACGCACGAATATCTCCAACACACGAATACCTCCAACACACGAATACCTCCAACGCACGAATAAATCTAACGCAGGAATTCGGATAATCCCTTACCATTTGTAACGGGAAATGCCAATGATGCTGCCTTGCCATACAGCATCCTTCAGTAAACGTACGTATAAGGGCATCGTGCAAACAGTAGACGAGGTTCTCTTATTAACGGTCTGTTCACTTAATTGTATTTAGTAAAAACATAGGGTATAATGGATTACAGATTGAAATCAAAGCTTGAATTACGAGAACACTTTCAACTTACGTACATACTTATAGTATTTGTTTATTTAATTGTATTTATATGTATTTAAGAAGTACACGGTTGATATTCATTGGAAGGTGGCGATCGAGGGTGAGGAAATTGCGAGAGTTGTAGGTGAACTGCTGTGGTGGCCATGCCGTGTACCGGCGTGATCTACAGGGCATATAAAACTGCACCTGCCTGGGCATGCTTACAATTAGGAGAGTTTTGCTGTATTGTACATTAAATATCAATATAATAAGAAATGTACGCTAAATAATATTAGTAACTGACCTATTAAAGTCACCATGCTGTGCAGGGAGGCTATTGACCGCAGGACCGACCTCGTTTATTGGTTTAGACGGACTTCGTGTCGGCGCTCCTATATGCCACACGCTAGCTATACGTCCATTGATGTAGCAATTAAAAACTGGTGGATTTTGTCTTCCGTGATTAGGTTTATTAAGATTAGGATCATTAAGGAGAATTCAGTGGCAGCTCGTAAGATTATTACAATGTAAGATATCAATACAAAGATCGTGATTACCTTGGATTATGCAATTTGTCGTGGGAACTTTTGCCCATCATTTAATATGAATCCTTTGAATTATCTCGCAGCGATCAATAAATTGAGAGTCCGTGAGCTTCAATTCCATAAGAATCTCTCATAAATCTCTTTCTATTAGTAATTTGACACGTACAACTTTCATCCAGCTACCGAATTTAATTAATCGAGCAAACCATATTGAATTGATAACGAATAATGGTGCCATGAGGTTCATGTGCAAATTTACAGGCATTTAGTGTTATGTGAACAATTGTGCAATAAAAGATCTTTTACGAATTATTGTGGTTTAGTCTTGCATTGAACTAATCGTAACTAGCTAAAGCAAGCGCTGAACTAAAGCTTGCCGTTGTTATCGGCCATTTTTTAAAGACAGATGACATAGGGATTTGCAATACAGTCTATTTTCTTAGCAGGCGTTAAAAATTCTGAAACTTTCATTCTCGATTATATATTATGCAGTCAATAATCTCAATGATTTATGCGTTGAAGTAGTCAACGTTCGATAATTAGAAAGCTTGAATAAGATCACTATTCCTGCCAGCGATCAAATTTAACCGACACCATTTCTGTGCTACGCCAGGCATGGTCGACTGATTTAAAATCACTTTTAAGATGCGCGAAGAGAAAGCATTCTACGGATTGCGTCAAGGAGCCGAGAATGACAACGTAGAACGTTATAATTGAGGTCAGCAGCATAGCTTCGGAAATGCTCAGTAGGAGCTCCAGTCCATGAGAGGCGGATCCTACTTTCATGAGGTCAGGGGCGGCGAAGAATTGAAATCATCGGAAATTATTTTTCTGGGTATCGTCGAAAGCAATCACACAAATTATGTTAATTATGAAACCACCTTGAGCAACATGTTTAAAAAAACATATAAAACTCAGTACTCATTGCAGCGAGTGACAGAGAGAGCATTTTCTCGTTGACGAAAACGTGAAGTCACGGACGGACAGACGGACAGATAGACAGACGGACACGGCGAGCACAATAGTGCATTTTTTCCATGAATGAGAAAATGCTCTAAAAATGCAGGATGTTCGATAAAGGAGGTTCGGCTTTGGAAGGCCTGGGTTCAAGTTCAGTAAAATATTATGAGTGATCTTAAGTTTTTTTTTATACGCAGTGACAAAACATTTGCCGGCACAAGTCTGATCCTTTTTCCGTCAACGTAGGTCAATTGCCTGGTGTCCTGCAAACAGTGACGCAGGGAGTGCCAAGTGTGGGACGCTACGTCCTGCGACTCGTCCGGGACTCGCAGGAACGTTCCTTGATTCTCGGTAATCCGGCATGAATCTCAGCCTGGGCCAGCCACACGCAGGGAAACATTAGCCGGGGAAATTACCTATTTGAGGATTCGTTGCTGCCATATTAGAGCATTTTTTAATTAGAGTTCAATTCCGATGAAAGTTATTTACCTTCTATTTAGGAGCGTGTCATCAGTAAATCAAATAATTAACTTTCATTCCTTACGAGATTCAATAATTAGAATATGTCTTACGTAAAGGCAACATGTATGTCCGTTTTTTTCTATTTCATATAATATAATCGGATATGGGCAATGAAAAAACCCTAACATAGGTTCTAAAGTAAATTTCATTTAATCTACATCAATATTATAGAATAGAAGTGTCAGCACTGAAGAAGTAGGCCCATGACCTGTTTCCGATTCTTGTACTTTTCGTGACTTGATTCACAAGGGATCTGGCCTTAGGAACCCGATCTTTCCATAACTGACGATTTGATTGAGATAGCTGCTGGGCTTATATATTAAGGGAATCCCAGCTCTGAGTATGGTGCTAAAGCTCTATAAGAACAAACCTATACACACATCTATACACACACAGCTGTATACACACATCTGTACACACACAGCTGTACACACAGCTGTACACACACATCTGTACAAACACAGCTGTACACACACAGCTATACACACATCTGTACACACATACATCGCTCAGAAGACGGTAACGCACATCGTTCGCTGCCGACCATAAACAAGGCACGCGTTGTGGTCCCTGGCAGGAGTTCCACGAACCCAAGGAAGCGCCGCTGCAGGGGAGAAAAGGGCACTACAGGTCCATTAAAAGATCTGCATTATTTTCCGGGACATGCGCTCGAATAGATTTGACTTGTCGGGAAAGCTTTTATTCGAGTGCATGAAAAACATTTCTAAACAAAAAATATGCGGTAACAATTGGCGACCAGAGGCCGCTTTCAGAGCCGCGTTTGTAGATAACCAAAAGCAGGTTCACGCCTTACTTCTTATTTACGATTCTAAAGTGATTCATACTTAGAATAATCTATTTATTCGAATTCAATCCAGGTGGACTTCAACAACGACTATCAAAATATAATTAACTTTAATCTTTTGAGCTGAGTTTTATACGCGAGACTCTCACGTTATCATTTTAAATATAACCAATCGTGTCACATGTTTAAAACGATGCAACGTTTATTTCATTGCTAGGTATTATTCTCTTAATTCCTGATTCTTTTCCGACGGTAAATAGTCAATGAACTGGTAAGGTAGGTAATAGATTACCTATTCAAATATTTTATAAGAATAAATCGGTAAGTCAATCCAGAGTTCAGACTATATGAAATTATTAAGTAAAGTGGCTAAGCTTTCAGGTAAACACAAGCCTGTTTACTCGCGGGTCGCCTGAAGTAGGTAGACGGCCGGCAGCGAAGCTTTGTTAGAAATTTTCACGCGTGACTCTACTTCACTAAATGACTAAAAAAACTTAGAGTTGAGAATTTTTTCGCAGAGACTCCCATATAAAAAATGATGCGCACCGCTCACTGTTCACAGGAGTGAAATATGACGACATAATTAAGGCATTGACGTTAATTAAATTATAATATGTCAAAGCCATTATTTTGCACGAAATAGGTAGTGCAAATACCATTAAAAGTCTGAATAATTCATGACCCGTAATGAAGGAAAAACCAAACCTGATTAGCATGGATCGGTTACATCGAATTCTCGAGACGAATTCAACAAGTAAAGGTGACTAATAACAGGCTGAACGTCCTACTGTTAGTGGCTGAACGTCCTACTGTTAGTGGCTGAACGTTCTGCTGTTAGTGGCTGAACGTCCTGCTGTTAGTGGCTGAACGTCCTGCTGTTAGTGGCTGAACGTTTTACTGTTAGTGGCTAAACGTCCTGCTGTTAGTGGCTGAACGTCCTGCTGTTAGTGGCTGAACGTTTTACTGTTAGTGGCTAAACGTCCTGCTGTTAGTGGCTGAACGTTCTGCTGTTAGAGGCTGAGTGTCCTGCTGTTAGTGGCTGAACGTCCCGCTGTTAGAGGACGCTTCCAATTCCACGAGGTCAATTCCAGTAACTGTCATCCTAAAGTGTACATGACCTATCTGATGAACATGAATTTATCAAGGCATGAGTGAGTGAATAACATGAATAATGTCCTTGGATAGATTAAAAAATTCACAGTCAAAGTTCAATAATCGAGGTATATATAGGACGAAGTTATGCTCAGTTAGCTAATAAATATGGTTGCTAGAAAAGATATTAATTAAAAGTAATATATGCAACCTATCATTTATGTGTAATTTATGTGTAACAGATGCTCTTCCCCTTATAGCCGCAAAAAAAAAAGAAGGCAAAGTTTGGTTTTTGCCATTCGTTGAGCTGGGAGTTACCAAATAATTATTTATTATTGAATGGTAGCGTGAACGTATTTAATTCTACAAAGTTCTATTTTTTTACTGTAAAACACCGCACTAACTGGAAGACACAGGTGGTGGCGACCGCGATATTAACATCTCTATACTGTATATTACGGACGCATTTTTATAGCAGTGCTTTACATATTACGGTCGCTTTTATATTTTACGGCTTTATTTATTGGCTTTATATATTACGGTCGCCTTCATATATTATGGTCGCCTTCATATATTATGGTCGCCTTCATATATTATGGCTTTATATATTACGAATGCCTTTATATATTACGATTGCCTTTAAATATTACGATTGCTTTTATATATTACGATTGCCTTTATATATTACGGTTGCCTTTATATATTACGATTGCCTTTATATACTACGATTGCCTTTATATATTACGATTGCTTTTATATATTACGATTGCCTTTATATACTACGATTGCAACGCATTTTTATAGCAGTGCTTTACATATTACGGTCGCTTTTATATTTTACGGCTTTATTTATTGGCTTTATATATTACGATTGCCTTTATATATTACGATTGCTTTTATATATTACGATTGCCTTTCTATATTACGATTGCTTTTATATATTACGATTGCCTTTCTATATTACGATTGCTTTTATATATTACGATTGCCTTTATATACTACGGTCGCCTTCATATATTATGGCTTTATATATTTCGAATGCCTTTCTATATTACGATTGCCTTCATATATTGTGGCTTTATATATTACGAATGCCTTTATATATTATGGATTTATACTTGAATTCACTTTAATGATGCAGGGAAAAGCGGACTAGCTACAGTGAGGCTCAGTAGCAACACTGGCTACGTGACAATCACACTTGAAAACCTAAATAGCTGTTATGGCCCAATTATATTTTTATTTATATTTAGTCATTATAAATTTTACAGTCGCTTGGATAGGACGATTTGCTCCTGCTAACCTTTCACATTATTCACCACCTAATTTATATTCAACATTACGCATGTCAAAGAATTCCACTAGAATTCGTCAGTTTGCACACACTTTGCAGTTGTATCAATGGTTCTGAATGAAATATTTTCCATCTGGCTTATTATCATGATTAATTGATGTGAGAAGTTGGTTTAACTTGAACAGAACCTCGCTCGAGACAACATTTATTGACGGATATGTAACGTATGACACATAATGAGTTATATGTTACAATAATGAAAGAATATTTAAAATTTATTTGAATTAGGATAATTTAAAATCGTGTTTACAACAGGTTTAAGATTAGGGTAATAAAATCTATCTTCAAAGAAGATTAGTGATACCAGAGAGACTGCATGACCAGGCGTAGAGAAGCCCAGACATTTTTAGTAAAGCTATTTAAATATATAATAGAATTATATAATAGAAAGTATCATTACCACATAAACGGTACACCACGTGCACCTGTCACCTCCTCTTATCCTAAGACAACGTTTCTATGTAATCATGGCCACTGACTTAAGGGACTAGTATATGCCATACTGCACGTCGGGACGATCGCTTACACGTCACCTGGCACCTGCCACTGACTTAAGGGACTAGTATATGCCATACTGCACGTCGGGACGATCACTTACACGTCACCTGGCACCTGCCACTGACTTAAGGGACTAGTATATGCCATACTGCACGTCGGGACGATCACTTACACGTCACCTGGCACCTGCCACTGACTTAAGGGACTAGTATATGCCATACTGCACGTCGGGACGATCACTTACACGTCACCTGNTAACGGCTGTCAGCGCAAGGGAAGTCGCCGTTATTCACGGCCGCAATAACGGCTGTCAGCGCAAGGGAAGTCGCCGTTATTCACGGCTGCAATAACGGCTGCCAGCAGACTACCGTGGCAACGGCCATTCACTGCATCAGCTGATCATTCATCACCTACACAGGCCACACGAGCCACATGTATACCTGACCACTCCACACGCGCGTCCTTCGAGGCTCGGTGGGCGGATGCATTTAGTTCTAGGAACCCCGAGACCTCTCGGACGTTCTGAATCATACCAGCAAGTATTCCTATAGAGTACAGAGCCACGTTACCATGAGCCATGTCGTCACCACGCGCCGCCCCGGATGTTGATGTGATGGCCAATACGTTCCTGGCTGTCGCTAACTCGGCCTCTTCCACGAATGGTTTCGCTACGCGGAACTGCATTCATAATATTTGCGGATGTTGAGCTCATGGCGTGACTGCAGGAGTCTTCGCTGCTTATAAATTCCTCGATTATTTCCAAGCAAATGCGATGTTTGGTCGTCTGCATGAACGGAGAGTCGTGACGTCATGATGTCGTCACTGTGGGTGTGACGTCATCGATGAGCAGCCAATAGCGGCGTTCGACGTCATCGATGAGCAGCCAATAGGGAGAGATTTGGTCTCCTCTCAACGTTCTAGTGCTGTTCTTTTCTACGATAGCCTTGATCTCATTAACTTGTTCTGGCTAAATTTCTAGAGCAAACTTAACCCGATTCTTCTTGAGTAGATTAGACGCAAAAACGAAGGTCGATTTATGCTCTGAACCTCGAATGACTCTGCTAAAATCTCAGCTTTAAACTCTCAATTCATTGTAATGTGCACTAGATTTATTTATTTTGCTTATTTATCATGGCTAGAAAAAAATTATATTTAATTCGTGAATACAATGATATTAGTTATATAATAATTAATGGAATTAACAAGACTTACAACCTGATGCTTCGCAGTTGAGATAGCAACTTGTACACGGGATCAGCTGGCAATAGGGCGGCGGTGACGTCATCAGGAGGTATTGCGCAGCACAGCGTCAGCCCGCCGAGTGACGCATACATAAATAGACTTTGTAAGAATAGAGTAAACGCGTAGTCTTTAAGTGTGAATCAAGAGGATGATTTTTAAGTTGTTCATGGTTTATATTCTTGAAAGACTAACATGGAAACGGTGCCGAATAATCTGTTATATCTCGTCGTATCTCCATTGTTAAAATGTATAACAGTATAAGAGTCACCCGTCACATTAACTTGCAGTCACATTCGTCATCTTTCCCGTTGCGCAAGAGCTATGAGCGCAACAGATGAGTTCTTTAGCTTTGCTTTCCGATACGCAATCGATATTTTTGCCGTACGCCGCAGCTCCGTACTGGCATATCTGACACGGTGCTCGATTTAGGGGGAGCTAAAAATCGAATCCAGTTAAAAATCACAATGATTGAGTTGATTGAAAGTCGTTTGAAAATCAGCATCTCATGATTAAATATTTGCTGGAAACTATGACACGAGTGAGGAATTTAGTAGTTACTATATTTAAGTTAATAGAATTGATCAATTTACAACCAGGTCAACAGAATCGATCAATTAACAACCGGGTCAATAGAATTGATCTATTAACAACCGGGTCAATAAATTTATCAATTAACAACCGGGTCAAAAGAATCGATCAATTAACAACCAGGTCAAAAGAATTGATCAATTAACAACCGGGTCAAAAGAATTGATCAATTAACAACCAGGTCAATGAAAATTGATCAATTGACCACCAGGTCAATGTAATCAATCATTCAACAATCGAGATTAGCAGCTGCCGTCTGTTGAGGGGTGTCGGTCGAGAAGTTGTAGACGCTTGAGAGAAGCAGCTGTGAACTTGACGACCAAATGATATAAATTCTTCAATATACAACACTAAATTCTTGTTTTTGTTCCAACACTAGACACATAAATTTACTATTTATTGATATATCCTTGCGTCTGAGCACGAGACCTACACTTATACAAGACAGGCGCCAGCGGCCACGCCAGGAGTGACTGCACCAAGTGAGTCATGGTAGCTAAGGCCATGGTTGAATTAATACATATTAATTAATTCAACCATGGCTAAGGCTGCTCACTCCAGGTATAATGCAATCACTTGACATCTGTTCAACTCTGACATTTATTCACTAATCATTTATTGCAATTGTCTTGTTAATCCTAATAATTAAATCGTAATTTACGAACCTGCTTCAGTTTCCGTAGGTGGGATCCTTCGTCAGCATACAGATTGATGTTACTGGCGTTATTATTGTGTGGCTTATCATATATTATATTATTGTTATATATAATATTATATATTATATTGGATATTATATTAATATTATATATTATATTGGATATTATATTAATATTATTATTGAGTGGCTGTGTAGACGTGAGTCAGGAGTGTGGCTGTAGAGGTGAGGCAGGTTACCATGGAGGCCACCATATAGCAGTCAAGAGAGAGGATGATTTGCTGATATGAGTCACCTCGACCCACTTACCAGCATCCCACTGACCTAAACTCGTGCCGGTTAGGTAATGTTCCAAGAATTTCATGTATTCAACTTGTTTATTGCTTTTTCTTCATTTTTTTCTGTCATCTATTGATCTTATATCACTCGGTTAATAAAAAGTAATGTACCTTGTAACTCATCAAGCCTTGTAACTCATCAAGCCTTGTAACTCATCAAGCCTTGTAACTCATCAAGCCTTGTAACTCATCAAGCCTTGTAACTCATCAAGCCTTGTAACTCATCAAGCCTTGTAACTCATCAAGCCTTGTAACTCATCAAGCCTTGTAACTCATCAAGCCTTGTAACTCATCAAGCCTTGTAACTCATCAAGCCTTGTAACTCATCAAGCCTTGTAACTCATCAAGCCTTGTAACTCATCAAGCCTTGTAACTCATCAAGCCTTGTAACTCATCAAGCCTTGTAACTCATCAAGCCTTGTAACTCATCAAGCCTTGTAACTCATCAAGCCTTGTAACTCATCAAGCCTTGTAACTCATCAAGCCTTGTAACTCATCAAGCCTTGTAACTCATCAAGCCTTGTAACTCATCAAGCCTTGTAACTCATCAAGCCTTGTAACTCATCAAGCCTTGTAACTCATCAAGCCTTGTAACTCATCAAGCCTTGTAACTCATCAAGCCTTGTAACTCATCAAGCCTTGTAACTCATCAAGCCTTGTAACTCATCAAGCCTTGTAACNGTTGTTGGCCGCTGTTGGCCGCTGTTGGCCGCTGATGGCCGTTGTTAGCCGTTGTTGGCCGTTGTAGGCCGCTGGTGGCCGCTGTTAGCCGCTGTTGGCCGTTGTTGGCCGCTGTTTGCCGCCACTATGGCGCGGTGGCCGGAGTTGCGTCATTTTAATGGACCGCGCTCAGTGGGAGCGAGCTAGAGTGCCTCTCGTCCTCTACCGTCACCTAACTAAATGGAACTCTTGTACTTACTGATATTTTCCCATCAAATTTCAGCATCAATAGCTTTTATGTTGAGTATACGGTTTGCCTAGCTGTTTATATTGGGTGTCACACCCAATCTCAATCACTACAGATAATGGTTCATCTACACTCGATGCAATTCTATTGAATACTTCACTTTTTAATGCCGCAGTTCCAAGTCCTTGTTCTACATCTGCATCAATCATTGTTCCCTTGTGTCATAACCGACAGTAACCACAGCTTGCACCATCCCGCTCTGTTTTATATTGTTGTCCTATTAAATCATGTTATTTCTATTGCGTCAATAACCAAACCACGAGAAGAGATCGCAATTCGCTATTGCCCCATCATACTAGGCTTAGTGTGGCACTTCCGCTTGAACCTTGGCGCGCGAGACGTGATTCAGTGAAGTAAGCTCGACTTAGGCCTACAGCAACGACCCTTACTCAACCTACAGAAGTTCAACCTCAAAACTGACGCAATAGTCGAGGTCGGCTAGACCCTGGCAGTATAAGAACTTCAACCCATTAGCTTCCTTCTTTATGAACGCCTTGCAGATTTAGTGGCATAAGATGTTTCTATTTCAAACGAGCAGGTCCATGTATGGCGCTGCATCAACCTCGTGACTGCGTCATAGTCTCTGCCTGCCATTGAATGATCTAGGCAGCTTACACAAGACCTGTTGTAGAATGTGGCGCTATGTGGCATCTAAGTGTTGTAGCATCGCACCAACGAACGAACACATGCACATTCCAAAGGTGCTGCCAGCGGTCGCCATTTCAGGGCATTGTTACGTAACGTTTGCGATATAAACTCTTAAATTCGTTGTCGTGTTAAGGCACGTGACTAAAATTGAGCATTAAAGTAGAATAGGCTGTTTTATTTCCTAACTATCCATCTAAAGGAAACAAACATCACACAAAACACAGGAATACCTCCAACACAGGAATACCTCCAACACACGAATACCTCCAACACAGGAATACCTCCAACACAGGAATACCTCCAACACAGGAATTCGGATAATTCCTTACCATTTGTAACGGGAAATACCGATGATGCTGCACTGCCATATACAGCATCCTACAGTGAGCGTATATAGGCATCGTGCGAACAGTAGACGAGGTTCTGTTAGTAACGGCCAGGGCCCATACTTTCAAAAAAAGTTAAGAGATCGTAAGTTCATCAGCCAATCATTGACAGCCGTTCAAGCAAAATCCACCAATCACAGACAAGAAAATAGAGCGTAAGTACTTACGTTCACTTAGCGAGTTTGGAAATTATGGCCCATGTTCACTTAATTGTATTTAGTACAAACATAGGGTATAATGGATACAGATTGAAATCAAAGCATGAATTACGAGAACAGTTTCAACGTACTTCCATACTAATGGTATTTATTTATTTAATTGTATTTATATATTTGATAACTACACGGTTGATATTCATTGGAAGGTGGCTCACTTATTATTAGAGTTCATAACCTTGTTCTGATGATGACCAATGATAGCATACATAATTCTGCAAATATTTTTTGTGAGTACATTCAATTGAAGTACAAAACAGAAACATGGGATTACTAAAATTCGGAATTCCTCTGAATTTTTAAGCGGTTTCTGACAGCTCAATCATCCATCAATCAAGATGCATGACATGCAGAGCTCTGTGCCTTCCGATATTTCTGGTAAGATAGAGGAATTTTTCAGCATCCATTCAATGGTCAAATTCGCTGGACATACAAAAGAAAAAATCTTAGAAATTTTCATTGTTGCATCGCGTTTTAGTTGTGATTAAATGTTTGTTTAAATAAAATTATTCGTCCTGCTTGTCCATACTCCTCAGCCTCCCCTGACCCAGCATCAGCTGGCGCCAGCCTCAGCCTCCCCTGACCCAGCATCAGCTGGCGCCAGCCTCAGCCTCCCCTGTCCCTGCATCAGCTGACGCCAGCCTCAGCCTCCCCTGACCCAGTGGCGTGGTAAAAATCCTCGCTTAATTTGTAAAGGAGAGTTTTGACTTCGCAAAAACAGCATTTTCCCGCCAAAACAGATCAAGCTTTTTTTGTCAATTTCACCGAGGAAGCTAGGAACTATATTTGTCCCAGGAACTCTAGCAAGGAGGCTTGGAACTCGATTTGTCCCAGGAACTCTAGCAAGGAAGCCAGGAACTCTATTTGTCTCAGGAACTCTAGCAAGGAAGCCAGGAACTCTATTTGTCCCAGCAACTCCAGTAAGGAAGCTTGGAACTCTATTTGTCCCAGGAAATCTAGCAAGGAAGCCAGGAACTCTATTTGCCTCAGGAACTCTAGCAAGGAAGCTTGGAACTCTATTTGTCCCTGGAACTCTAGCAAGGAAGCTTGGAACTCTATTTGTCCCAGAAACTCTAGCAAGGAAACTAGGAAGTCTATTTGTCCCAGGAACTCTAGCAAGGAAGCCAGGAACTCTATTTGTCCCAGAAGCTCTAGCAAGGAAGCTAGGAACTCCATTTGTCCTAGGAACTCTAGCAAGGAAGCTAGGAACTCTATTTGTCTCTGGAACTCTAGCAAGGAAGCTAGGAACTCTATTTGTACTAGGAACTCTAGCAAGGAAGCTAGGAACTCTATTTGTCCTAGGAACTCTAGCAAGGAAGCATTTTGTTGTTTTCAATATTATCTCATGGACCAGTATGCACACATATTTTCATAGAAATCGTACAAATACAACATGTTATATTGTCAGCAGTTATTTTGTCTAGGTTAGGAGCTGTCATGTTCCTCTATACAGTCGCTGGCCTCCATAGCCTTGGTTTCGATTGATTAACATGGTCATTATTGTTAATGCTAGATTATTATCGTTATCATTAATAATAGTAATATTATTACTATACTTTTTAGTGTTACTGATGAATTATTATTATTTTTTTTTTAAAAATTATTATTTTTTTTTTAATTAATATTAACCCTATAATTTGAAGGTCATTGTTATTATATGTGTAGAAGAAAAATGGTGTAAGTGAGTGAGCCTTGAGGAGAAGCAAGCAGATAAGCTATCAGCTGCAACACAACAGCGCTGTAATCTGCGCTCTAGTGTTGTCCATGCAAACACTTGCACGGCAAAAATAGTCTTCTTTTGAACAGGAACAATCTTACGACAAAGACATTATGTAACCATGCACAAGGCAAACAAATGCAGCCTTCTTAGTTTATGATAAATATTTAATGAAATTCAAAACCTATAATGAAAACTATAAGAAAGCTATAATATGATATACTTATAATAAACGTCTAATTGCGTTTTCTGGGTCAACTTTGACCCATCTGTTGCGTGGCTGTGACAACGGGACTTCATGCCAACGAGGTTGCCCTGCGCGCTGCAATCTCGACAAAAATTACGTAGAATAATTAAGTACAGCAAATCCTTTCCGGATTCAGCCTGAAAAGTGTCCTCAGCGTAACAAAATATTATTATTTATTCTGGAATGTGTCCTCAAACCAACAAAGGCTTACTGTTAAGCCTGGATAGTGTTCTCAAACTAACAAAAGCCTATTATTTAACTTAGAAAATGTCCTCAAAGTATTAAAGGCTAACTGTTAAGCCTTGAAATTGTGCCTACAAACAAACAAAAGCTGACTGCTAAGCCTGGAAAGTGTCCTCAGACTAACAAAAGCTTCTTATAAAGCCTAAAAATATTGTCCTCTGACCAAGAAAGGCTTTCTGTTAAGCCTGGAATGTTTCATTAAACTAACAAATGTTCAGTACTAAGGACGAAGGTCGAAGTGAGCAGAATTATGTCTGCAATTTATAACTCTTCCAGACACAAATAGCAGGTAGCGTTAGAATCTCATGACAATTTCATGACAAAAGACACGCGCTTGAAATTGCATTTCTTTTCTCGCGTCATCGCCGCCCAAAATGGCCTGGACATGTTCAGCTCTGTTGAGGTTAGCGCTATAAAAGGACCGGGCACTTAAGACCATGCCGAGTCGCCGAAATTAAACGTTGTGCTGCAGACGCTCAACCTTGAAGCACAAACTTAGTATCGGCGATGAATAGAACTGCTTTGGTTGAAGTCGTTCACCCTGGACTCGTTCCGGCACTGGTAGAACGCGCACACGGTATACGACGTGTGATGACACGCGCGTGGTATGTGATGCCACACATCACATGCATTGGGAAATAATATGTATCCAACTGCATGACATGTGCAGTTAGGTGCAATTTAGGTTCCGTGCATGTTAGGTGCAGGTGGCATGTAGTGCAGCAGTGCCTAGAGGTGCAGTTTTTGGCTGCACTCCTCAAAGTCATCCTCTGGACATCAAGCTCAGCCCCGAGCGACTTTTTTATTCTTCGCAAGAAACAAGAACTGCCATAAATGAGGCTGAATTCAAGCATTTGGAGGTCTGCGTCTCTTTATTAATGATTTATCGCATAACTCAAGATTAAAGCTCGTATTTGTCATTATTATTTCTATATGTCAGTAATTTGCGTCAAATTACGTACAATCATTCATTTCTATACTTCTTTAGATTATGACGTTAAAGGGTTTCTAATTTAACTTCAAACTTATATTATTTAAAGTTCTGGGGTACTTAATATGTCCTTTAATTCAAAATTTATTCACAAATTTGAAAGGTGACTTTTATGTCGGTATTTCCATCTCTCAATAGTTGTTGTGGCTAAACAATTAAGAACCTTCAAACGCTTCGGTGGATCTTACCATGAGAACAAAGAAATAATAATGCGGAGACAATGTTTAAGTTACGTAATGTGGCCGTAACTGTTGCGCTCAGCTGGGTCCAAGTTGAAGGTATCAACGAACTCATTAAGGATTTTTTGTTGCGGATCTTCTTAGGGCAGGAATTGTTTGTTGCTGTGCTGAGTTGAGCGAAAAAAAAACATTCATTGGCAGCAGCGGCGCAAGAGGCGCCTCGGGCCACGCCTGGCAAGCACATTAATGTCGCTTGCATTCCAGCGCAGTGCTGCTCCCATAACATCTGAAATAAAAATAAATCAATTATAAGTTATCTCGCGTGATTTATTTTGAAATAAATTAGATTGTTCACCGGAAATTATTCGTTTTGCTGAATGTGGTTCGGTTAACAAATTTTTTGTAATATTTCATTTGCGAAATAAGCGCCAAATCTAGCAATGAATTTCTAGTTGGCTCGATTTCAGTAGGAAAATTTGTCCTTTACGTCACTCATAACAAGTTTCAATGTAAATTTATTGAGATATGTCATAGGTATATAAGTTCCTAGTATTAACCAATTTTATTATTTCAGTTGTTGTGTAACTTGGTTATTTCCCACGTCAAAACTGCCGTAAATTTTGATGCGATAAACACGATTGAAACCAACAGCGGACGACACGCAAGTTAAGCACTGTCTTGCCAGCCATGTGTTTTGCACCGAAATTTAAAAATTTTAAATATCAATTTTTCAACGACACCATTGAAAAATTTTAAATATCAATTGTTCGACGACACCGATGATTTACATGATAGTTAAACTGCGTTGAATTTTTTGAACTTTTTCAAAATAATAACTTTTCTTCGGGGCAGTAAGCAATCTAGTGATTCATATTCGAAAATAACTCTTACGTTATCACCAATTATTCCCCGTCACAAGCTAGGGTGAAGGGACAGCATATTATCTATGTTAATCAATAAGCTTTACTTTGACGTGTTTGCATGCATAGAAAGTTTTATGACAGGCTATTGTTAATCCCGTACCTGCAATGCAACAGCAAGCTTAGTTCGTTATCAGACGCACGATATAGGCACTGTAAGTCTATTTTTATCATGACTACGCTTAACAATTGCTGGCAAGAATAACTAGGTTTTCTTATCGCTCTTCAAGGGCAGCACGTAGCTGAGTAGCTTTTTATAACTCGACTTCTTCAAATAGAAAGAATGTATATTTGCTTTCTATTTATAAAAAATATAACTCAGTACTCACGGCAGTGAGTGACAGAGAGCGCATTTCCTCGTCGACGAAAACGTGGAAGTCACGGACGGACAGACAGACAGACGGACAGACGGACATGACGAGCACAATAGCACCTTTTTTCAATAAATGAGAAAATGCGCTAGAATTATATTTGGTTCCTTATAAGGAAGAGGAAACTACTTATGGTGAACATTTTTGACAACATTTTGGACTTTACTGGCCTTGAGAAGATCAATTTGCCCTTAATTGTGATTTACCCTGAAAATGGCTATTGTTTGATTTTACGACATCTATTGACATTTCATTTTACGACAGCTATTGTTTGATTTTACGACATCTATTGACATTTGATTTTACGACAGCTATTGTTTGATTTTACGACATCTATTGACATTTGATTTTACGACAGCTATTGTTTGATTTTACAAGGAGATAAAGTGCGAGTATAGCTGCTGAGTGAACTGAAGGCGCTTAGCACTCGCTTATTAACGTTCTGTCTTGCTTTCGTTATTGAAATTAGCGTTTTAAATGCACAATAATATCACATTCTGCACACGGTGTTATATATACTGCATACGGCGTGAACATGTACTGCATACGGCGTGAACATGTACTGCATACGGTGTGATTATATACTGCATACGGCGTGATCATATACTGCATACGGCGTGATCATATACTGCATACGGCGTGATCATGTACTGCATACGGCGTGATCATATACTGCATACGGCGTGATCATATACTGCATACGGCGTAATCATATACTGCATACGGCGTGATCATATACTGCATACGGCGTGATCATATACTGCATACGGTGTGATCATATACCTGTCTCTTATACACATCTAGATGTGTATAAGAGACAGGGCAGGCACCGTGGTGCTGCTGCTGCTGCACGGCAGAGGCAGGCACCGTGTTGCTGCTGCTGCTGCACGGCAGAGGCAGGCACCGTGTTGCTGCTGCTGCACGGCAGAGGCAGGCACCGTGTTGCTGCTGCTGCTGCATGGCAGAGGCAGGCACCGTGTTGCTGCTGCTGCACGGCAGGGAACATGAGCGGCGCAACAATTAAGGGCAGTAAATGTAAAGGGTTAAATTCTTATAGAAAAAAGTAAACATAACAATGTTGCAGATTAAATTCTCAATTAACGCATGAAATATGAATAAAAAATTATTATCTTTAATTTACAAAATGAAGATTTCAAATCAAATCAAATTAGCAACACGACCATAAAATTTATATCCTCTGGAAAAAATTTATTATTTAAAATTTATATCCTCAATATTATTTATTCTTATTTTCCTGCTGCTAAATGAGTTTTCGTTGTTGGCATCATTTAAAATTCCTTAGATATTTCATAGAATTGTTTTATTAATCAAGTAACTCGGCGCACTAAAATCAAAGTTTCAATATCTGTTGTGATGGCAACTCCGGCAGCGAATCATTGTAATTTTCAGGCGGATTAATAATTAAGTTTCCCCGAGTCCCGTCCGAGCATTCCTTTATAAAGAAAAATCGTTGTACACTAATTTATTCGAGCATATATTTAGGGTGTCTTGAAACAAATTAGTTCTGGTACCGGAAACATACTTTTCTTAATGTAAGCCTAATAATTGATGTTAGTGAAGAGATTTTATTGGAATTTTTATTTTACTTAACAAAAGTAATTTGGACGAACAAAATAATTCAAGGACTGCTCAGCCTCTTGAACATTTCGCTCCCATTTAAGTTTTTTAGCCTTCAATCTGACAGGTGACTTGTGAAAAAAGTACTAAGTTAATTCAAAAGTTTCATGTCGAACTGAGTCATTTATTATGCTACAATTTTTTCGATTCACGGACTTTTATCTATTAAAAGTCTCATAATAGCCCGATCGAAGCTTCTCTTTTCAATTTTCTATATATATATCGCGCATTTTCTCATTTATGGAAAAAAGGTGCTTGTGTGCTTGCCATGTCCGTCCGGCCGTCCGTCCGTCTGTCTGTCCGTCTGTCCGTCTGTCTGTCCGTCTGTCCGTCTGTCTGTCCGTGACTTCACGTTTTCGTCGACGAGAAAATGCGTTCTCTGTCACTCACTGTAGTGAGTACTGAGTTTTTTTTCAATTAGATCCCAAATGCAATCTGGAATTTACAGCAGCTGGCAATCGAATTCGATTGTCCCGGTCTACTTATTTTCTTGTATAATACGGAATTTCATTGTAATTTGACGTGCGTTGTATTTAAATCCAAATTTGCTCAGCAATTTTAAAATATTTTTCGCCGTGTCATCAATTTCACTAGTTTCGATTTTTGCTTTCGTGTTTTCATTTTAACGACCAGTGGAAAAAAACAAAACATCTATTGTCAAAACATCTATTGTCGAAACATCTATTGTCGAAACATCTATTGTCGAAACATCTATTGTCGAAACATCTATTGTCAAAACATCTATTGTCAAAACATCAATTGTCAAAACATCTATTTTTCAACAAAACATCTATCATCTTGCTCTACAGGTCGCGATATTGTGATGGCCATTGTCAGGAGGCGGGCAGCGTGGGTCTGACGGATGACATCACGGCTGCTCTGCAACCCGGACCCCGGTCCGGGAAGCCCGGCCGGACTTGACCTATGCATCTCATCCATAGAAAAAAATTTTGTCAGGCTTTAGGGTGGCGGTTTGTTGGCTGATGGCTGGCCGCCGGAAACCCAACGATGTCTTTCCTCCCAGCGCTGTGGGAGAGGAAGGCTGACATGCCCCAGGACTGCACGCTTGTCGGAGACGCGCCTGCGTGTGACGCTGGCGTGAGAACGACGAGCGCGGACATCAGGGCCATACTTTCAAAATTCACTAAGTGAACGTAAGTACTTACGCTCTATTTTCTTGTCTGTGATTGGTGGATTTTGCTCGAAAGGCCGTCAAAGATTGGCTGATGAACTTACGATCTCTTAACTCTTTTTGAAAGTATGGGCCCAGGGCACATACTTTCATAAAAAGTTAAAAGATCGTAAGTTCATCAGCCAATCTTTGACGGCCTTTCAAGCAAAATCCACCAATCATAGACAAGAAAATAGAGCGTAAGTACTTACGTTCACTTAGCGAGTTTTAAGAGTATGGACATCAGGCGTCCGTTATTATGAGAGCCAGGAATTGCGAGAACATGACGTGAAAATAAAACAAATTCCCCGAAGGTAAATAAATGTGTGTGGTCATTCGTGACTTAATTAGCAATGAGTATACACATTTTAATAATGAAAATGTGCAAATTTACTCAGATTACTTGCACTTTCTGCAAATCATGTTTGAAATCTGTATTAAAAGAAATGCAGATAGCCATAGCTTACATAAAGTATATTACTCAGTTTCAGCTCGGTATCAGCTACGCACTTCACATCGCGTATGGATGTTATAAAAAATAATAAATTTAGACGGTGATAACGTCTATTTATTCGCATTTATTATTTAGCATTTATTCAGTGCTTGTATTTCGCGTAAATTCGGCATTTATTTCTCAATTAACAGCTCTTTAGCTATAACAGCTATGCCTCTCACTTCTGCAACACCAATTCAATGTAGGAAACTTATGCAATAATTCTTCATGATGTTCAGTCTGCTTAGATAATTTCTTAGCCTGTACCTGAGACATGTATAGTCTCAGATGATGCAGAGGCGAGAAGATCTGCGTCAACATTAATCAAAACGTCCCTAATTACCGCCGTACATTATGCGCTTGTTCATTTGTGAACAACTAAACAAAGACGCTGCAGTTTTCACCATTTATTTTTATATACCAAGCACGTGCCAGCCAAGTTATTTGTGTACAAAAGAAAATAGTGAAATGCTGCTCGCGATGTCGTGCGGTTCCCGGAATTTTTTATCCCATGGCTGTAAATCAGCGTTTAAAAACGCACTAAGTAGTACATTGTATTACAGCTTCGTATATTTGGCACATAACTGGAATAACTGAGGTGTTTCGATGTTAAGGATGCTAGGTAAATATCGAGATAATATTGAAAATTTCATAAATTTGCTTTGGGAAAATTCTTTTCATGGTTGTAACTTTTCATGTGTTTTTTTTTAACGGCACAATTGATTCTGAAATTATTTTGTCATATTTTTAAATTGCAATTAAATTCTGTATTTCTGTTGCGATCTTCAACCAATGTTAGGCTATTTGGGATTAATATTTAAAATCTAATAACACAGACAGCATTAGACTAATTAATAGTATTTACTCAATTTACACGCATTATTTACTTTTATAAAGCATTAACGAACGACGTAGAATTTTTGTAAACGGTTGAAAAAGTTCGAGGTGGTTTCTTTCATTAACCATCATGTCCGAATTCAAACTAGTAATTACGTATATCGCATACTCTTTTTGTTCCCAACTAGGAAGAATTTCACACCTTAAGTAAGTGTAGATGATTTCGATGTTTTGCTATTTCTAGAGAACTCAGTGCGCTCGTTAGCTATTTCAATGGAAATTATTACGCTACTTAGCTATTTCAATGGAAATTATTGCGCTGCTTAGCTATTTCAATGGAAATTATTGCGCTGCTTGTCTCTTATACACATCTAGATGTGTATAAGAGACAGGGCAGGCACCGTGTTGCTGCTGTGGCACGGCAGAGGCAGGCACCGTGTTGCTGCTGCTGCTGCACGGCAGAGGCAGGCACCGTGTTGTTGCTGCTGCTGCTGCACGGCAGAGGCAGATACCGTGTTGCTGCTGCTGCACGGCAAGGAACATGAGCGGTGCAACAATTAAGGGCAGTAAATGTAAAGGCTTAAATTCTTATAGAAATGAGTCAAATAGAACAATGTTGCTGCCTAAATTCTCAATTCACGCATTTGAAAATTAATCAAAAATTGAAATCATTAATTTACAAAATGAAGCTTTCGAATCAAATCAAATTAGCAATACGACCGTTCAAATTTACTTCCTGGAAAAAAAATTTATGAGCGTTAAAGAAACTCAGCAGTATTCATTCTTATTTTCTTGTTACTAAATTAGTTTCCGTTTTTAGTAGGATTTCAATTATCTTCTAGTATTTGATAGACTTATTTTAATAATCAACAAACTCGGCGCACCAAAATTTGTGTTTTTACATACGTTGTGATGGCAACGCCGCCAGCGAATCACCTGCAGTAATTTCAGGCGGATTAAGTTTCTGTAAAATCCGTCGCATTTGCTGTAATAGAAGGTTAGTGTTCATTCCTTCCGAGCATTCCATCCGAGCATTCCTTAATTAAGATTGAAATCGTAGTAAATTTATTTATTCAAATAAATATTCAGGGTCTGATGAAACAAATCAGTTCTCGCACAGAAAACATATTTTTCTTAATTTAAGCTTAATAATTGATATTAGTGAAGAGATATTATTGGAATTTTTATTTTACTCAACAAAAGTAATTAGGACAAACTAAATAATTCAAGGACTGCTGGCCTCCTGAGCATTTCGCTCCCATTTAGGTTTTTTTTAGCCTTCAATCTGTAAGGTAACTCATGATAAAAGTATTTAGTTGATTCAGAAGTCATTTTTTATGCTACATTTTCTCGATTCACGAACTTTTATCTATTAAAAGTCCCATAATAGCCCGATCGCAGCCCGTACCTCTTTCCCATTTTCTAATTTTTCAATTAGATCCCAAATGCAATCCGGAATTTACAGCAGCTGGCAATCGAATTCTATGGTCCCGATCTACTGATTTTCTTGTATAATACGGAATAATGTTGTAATTTGCCATGCGTTGCTTTTAAAACCAAATTTACACCGCAATTTTAAAATATTTTTTCGCCGTGTCATCATTTTCACAAGTAATGATTACTGCTTTCGTGTCTTCATTTTAACGACCAGTGGACAAAAACGAAACATCTATTGACAAAACATCTATTGTCAAAACATCTATGTCAAAACATCTATTGTCAAGACATCTAATGTCAAAACATCTATTGTCAAAACATCTATTGTCAAAACATCTATTGTCAAAACATCTATTGTCAAAACATCTATTGTCAAAGCATCTATTGTCAGAGCATCTATTGTCAAAACATCTATTGTCAAAACATCTATTGTCAAAACATCTATTGTCAAAACATCTATTGTCAAACTTTCGTGCAGTTTTATTCTGTAATTTATATTATGTATGTATCATGCTGGTTTTTAAATAATATTTAATACTATTAAGTAAAATCTAAAGGCTTTATCTATAAATGTAGCGGTAGCGCTGTAGCGGCAAAACCTCGTATCACTACTTAAATATGTAGCGGGTGCTACCGCTACCGCTACAATTGCTTAAATGTAGCGCCGCTACCGCTACCGCTACTGAAAATGTAGCGGCCGCGACATGTAGCGCGCTACTGCCCACCTCTGGTTACAGCTCCTGCATTGACGCTCCCCTCAACCTGCGATACTTAACTTTTTTTTTAAACTTAACTTAACTTAACTTGACTTAACTTAACTTAACTTTTGTGAGGCAATAACCGAACCTCGAAAATTAATTAATTAGCACATGTGGCCCCACAACGTACAATGCGAGCGCTCAATAAATACAAATATTTAAGGAATAAGTTTCTTGGCGCAAATGCGCCAGAAGTAAGATTTTCATGAACATCGAAGAGTAAGACCTATGACAGTCGTAATGTGAATTGTTCTTTTATTCAGAAATGAAATGCCCGGTATTGAGTGTTCACATTATTAATAGAATAATTGTGTCAGAAATATTGTAATCTTAAAATGTGTATTTGAAATGGTCAAAATTTAACTCATTTACAGAGAAAAAATGCGTTTAACCGCACTTTATTTGTGAATCTTCAGGGTAAATGTCAGTCACTGGAAAAATTGTGTATTGTTTATGCGACAAAATCCTATGACCAATTTCAGGAATCACCTTGCATCTTTTGCCCAACAAAGAACACTGCAGTGACCAATTTAAATGATCTTATTTTTTGTGTTACACAACATGAGACTCGGTGATACATTCATATGTTGTGGTGCACAACACTAGACTCGGTGATACATTTATTTGTTGTGGTGCACAACAATAGTCTCAGTGATACATTTATTTGTTGTGGTGCACAACAGTAGACCCAGTGATATATTTAACGAACATTATTGCGTCAAATCACATGTTGTTGAATGAAAAGACTAGCGGCACTGGCACACTGAGAAAAGATAATCAAGAAGCGATAAGTTATCTGAGCATGACACACTTAATGCTCTGCATGAACTGCTTGACCCACTGACTCATGCACTGGTCGACACGCGCGTGTGTGTCGGTCGTGAAACTTTTAGAAGAGAAGTTCCTAGTTGAACAGAAACATATCAAGTAATTACTATATGTTCCTTATTATATGTTCCTTCCATATGAAATAATTATTATATATCCTGTCCTCCCAACTCAATTCTGAGTTTAAAAATACTTTGTCTTGACAAAATAGGCTCACGTATGAAAAAAATGTACATGGCTGAATGCCAGACCTTCATCTCAGGACTGTCAACCCTCGTCCTCTCTCTCACTCCAGCAACAATTGATAAAAAATATAATATGATTGGATTTGCATCATTACATTCATTTTATTAGTTTGATGTCAATACAATATTGTTCATTGGCGATCGTCCCTAGTTTATCAATATTGTTGTGCACGATGTGCATCTGCGCACGTCGGGATGACGTCACGCCATCTTTATTCTAGGGTCGCAGAGCATAAAGGCAGGAGTTGTAGGACCGGACAGTTGCTATCGTGCCCCCCTCATTTGGGGTGCGCAATCACACCGAGCAGTGTGATGTTCCTGTTTCTGACAGTGACTTTAAAGGTGTTAGCTTCCACTTCCGGTATTTCAGTTTTGCGTATTTTAGAATCCCTGTACATTTTTAAATTTAGGCCCAGTTTAAATTCAGCTTTCAGCTCCTATCCCCTTGAGATTGTAAGTAGATATTTTTTGCTGTTATATTTTTGGTGTTTTGTTTTTCATTAGTAAACTTAGGTTTTAATTTTGGTTCACTAACTTTCAATTGATTGAACTTGTGATTTTATCTGCATTCTTGAATCTTCGAACTGACGCGCGATGGGGCTGGACTCAGAAACGTTTCTACGTATAAAGTTTTGAAGAACTTTTCCGGAATTTTCTTTGCTTTTGAATTTCTAGTTAATTTATGATTCAAGCGAACAAGTGACTTTAATACCCAACAATTTTAATGCTAAAAATGGCTTTTGGCTCCTCCTTTGGCAGGATTTGGGCATCTTCTACCCACATTTACGGCCCTGATCCGACCTGTACAATACTCCCAGCCTTTTAAGACTGACACAAATGGCTTCACGGCTCATAATGTATGTGTCACGGCAAACGTGCATCACGGCTCATAATGATATGCACGTTTTGCTATCGGAGATAATAAAACAATAACTTGCTTAGCCTTGGCGCGGGGTGGGATTATGAAGAAAGGGAAAGGTGAGATCGTGAATTTAACGAGGGGGATGTGTGTGTGGAGTACATTGAAATGTCCAATAGTGAAGTGTCACTAGGTCTGTTCGGTAGAGATAAATCGGCTGAGATCTCCGGAAATTCCTGACATCCTTAATGCGTACTATAGGGTAGAGACGATTGCGTAATGACGAGACGATTGCCATTTCCCTTAAAACAGAAATATGCATACAAAATTCTCGAATATTGTTATAAGCTTCTCTGCATTTACATTAACTGTGCTTTTTTAGCCTAGAAGAAAAACCCCCACAGTAAAATTCTCGCAGGGTTCTACGTGAGAAATTTTCACTGTTACTTTCTAAAAAAAATCACAAACTGCACAGGAAACAATAATAAAAATTTAAGATCTGAAATAAGCCTCAATGGAAAATGATAAAAAAATCCGCTTAAAATTCCTCTTGAGGAATCGGTAGTCAAAAGACGTACGTGGCAATCAGAAGATTTTAGACAGAGTTGGACTGATTCACAGCACTTAGTCAATTTGATATCAACATTACCGAAAAACGTTACACTTCAGTTAACTTTAAAAAATGATTCGCCGGGGATTTTCCTCATCAATTTTTACAACTTGAAGTTCTACGCATATGTGATATCGCTTGACGTAAGTTCGCGGAGCTGTCGCATTTTCGAGGCCAGAATCAGTCAGAAAGTCCAGGTTTGAAGTTAAGCGCGTGATTGCAATTCTGAGAAGAAGATAAGGACGGCAGCCTTATCTGCTACAAGTGCTGCGGCGTCCGGGGCGGTGCAATGCTGACACTCGCAGCATAGCTTGCATTATGATGCAAATGCATAGCTTGCATTATGATGCACAGCTTGCATTATGATGCACAGCTTGCATTATGATGCACAGCTTGCATTATGATGCATGGCTTGCATTATGTTGCATAGCTTGCATTATGATGCAATCATGTTACTTTAGACTTCATGTTTAAGTCTGGAGTAAATCCGACCGTATAGTGATCTGCTACTGAGCGTATTGCCCAGTGAGCAGCGCATACCATCATGCGCACACGCCCAGTGAGCAGCACATGCCATCATGCGCACACGCCCAGTGAGCAGCACATGCCATCATGCGCACACGCCCAGTGAGCAGCACATGCCATCATGCGCACACGCCCAGTGAGCAGCACATGCCATCATGCGCACACGCCCAGTGAGCAGCACATGCCATCATGCGCACACGCCCAGTGAGCAGCACATGCCATCATGCGCACACGCCCAGTGAGCAGCACATGCCATCATGCGCACACGCCCAGTGAGCAGCACATGCCATCATGCGCACACGCCCAGTGAGCAGCACATGCCATCATGCGCACACGCCCAGTGAGCAGCACATGCCATCATGCGCACACGCCCAGTGAGCAGCACATGCCATCATGCGCACACGCCCAGTGAGCAGCACATGCCATCATGCGCACACGCCCAGTGAGCAGCACATGCCATCATGCGCACACGCCCAGTGAGCAGCACATGCCANCATGGAGAACTGGGACGAAGAGGTAATGTTGTATAGAATATTTTTAGGATCGCAATTATGCTCCACGCGTCGACTAGGGGATTGGCATTAAGTATAGGATATTCTTTAGCAGGATATTCTTTAGGATCGCAGTTATGCACCACGTGACAACTGAGGGAGTGGCATGAAGTATAGGATATTTTTTAGCAGGATATTCTTTAGGATCGCAGTTATGCGCCAAACGTCGACTAGGAGAGTGGCATGAAGTTTGATATTCTTTACGATACCAATGTTGATGACAATAGCAGCATTGATGAATTATTATAGCGCAATAAGAGGTCACATGGCTCCTGCGTCATACCACGTAACTCTGCCACAACCGAATTTCTATACGAAACCGACGGAAGTAATTCCATAAACAGAGCAGGATCGGCAGATTATTTTCACATAAATTTCCTTAGGAACTTGTTCCCAGAACATAATTTGAAATCAAGTATATTCATAAATATTCTCAGCGAAATCTTTATGGCACCTATACGCCTCCCGAAGGTGTCTCCATAGTGAGTCGTTTTGAAGGCCTCGAAACTCTGTCCTGAATTCTAATGTCGGCACACAGTAAATAAGATAACATGCTAATGAAAACCACGAAGGGTTTACATACTGCTCATCCTGACGCTTTAATGTGACCAAAGGTTGCCTATGAGAAACATGAAATGTTTAAGTACTGCTTATAATAATTCTTTCATAGAGCGGAATGATAATGAGCACTACACATTTTTCAATGGTCTATGATGCAGCAGAACAATACACGCATTACTATGACCTAAAACCTCTGAACAGCCACGCTCTTCTACTTCAGAAGAATTTCTCATTGCACAACAATTAGTTTTCGAATAATATTGTGGTTTGTTTCTTCATAAAATGCTATGCATCTCTGTTTTTATTCTCCCCCTAAACGTTCTACCTGACAATGGTTGAGTTAATCTCACACACAAAGATTGATTTGCAACATCAAACTAGGGACATGATCATCACAACATCAAGTTTTCTATCATACACTAAGTAAATTAGTTGACTACTTAAATTTCATATTCAGTTTCAATTTCATTAACATCATCGATGGTTTTGTTTTATGCGGGCTAAATTTGCACTACACCCCGCCCTCTAAACAGCCTAACTTGAGCACGGTAATGCCTGTTACCGCCATACGCTCTAACTTGTACACGGTAATGCCTGTTACCGCCATACGCTTTAACTTGAACACGGTAATGCCTGTTACTGCCATACGCTCTAACTTGAACACGGTAATGCCTGTTACCGCCATATGCTCTGCCAGCTATGCTATAGGTCTCTTCACCCACGACCTCCACAGGCGCTTATCGAAGCGCTGAACTCGTACCATGGTTTATCTCAGGCCGCGGTTGAGTGCAGCGCAATATAAAAAGCTTCTCATCTCACCGAGATAAAACATGGTGAGGTTCCGAGAATTCTGGTCGATGCTATCTCTGCTGATGCACAACAGCATGACTTCAACTTTCGCTTCCTCCTCAGCCACAGACATTTTCTTCTCAAACTCGTGACAACTTAATTATTACCTTCTTACGTAAGAAGTTTCCCCTAAAACATTAAAAATTTCTTTCGCTTACATTCATTTCCTAGTTCACAAATGCCCTCGGATGTTAGTGGATTGTTACCTCACTGAATCCTTCTGTCCTTTAACGTTTAACGTCCCTCATATAGGTTGGACTTCAAGGCCAAATGCACTTACTCTTTTATGTCCCCCATATGTTTGAGCTCATTGTGCAATGTTCTAACTCTTTTATATCCCTCACATATGTTTGAGCTCATTGTGCAATGTTCTTACTCTTTTATATCCTTCACATATGTTTGAGCTCCTTGTCTAATTTATCAACAGCCACTCAAACCTAAACATTGGGTAGGAAAATTAAGCCGTTCGTTTCTCCTTTCAATTTTTATTCAACTGCGGGACAGAAATGTAGAAAATAAATACAAATAGATTTACAGAACATCATTATATAGCCAGTGAAATATTAGATTCCAATCGACATGGATATTCAGAATGTAGCAACAAATTCCTAGTTACAAAATTAATGAAGTCATGGCGGTACATAAAATTGCAAGAATTTGTGCGAATGGGTGGTGCCCTAGTCTTCATATGGTCTACCAGCGGTAATCTAGATTCTACTTAAATCTATTACAATGAAAAAGAAATAGAACGGATTCAATTAGAAAAGTGAAAATATTTATAACTATAACAATACTAAATGCAAACCAAATTCAAAACCCTACGCATCACAATCACAAGTTGGAAAGCAGCTCAGCTGATGCGCTATACTCGCAGCAATGCTGAATAAATAATCAATGATCGGGCAGATATATCGCTAAAATATCCCAGTGACAACTTATATGAATTCAACTTCGAGAATTGCCAGCTAATTCATCTACTGATCAATTAGTAATTAAAAAGATAAGATATCATTATTATTAGCATAATTATTTAGCAAATTTTTCATTAACTTTATTCAGAGGAATCAAAAGATTTCAAGAGGTCATTTATTTGCGTGTCTCGAGCTTTATTGCAGCTAATTCATCTACTGATCAATTAATAATTAAAATGATAAGATATCATTATTATTGGCATAATTGTTTAGCAAATTTTTCATTAACTTTATTCAGAGGAATCAAAAGATTTGAAGAGGTCATTTATTTGCGTGTCTCGACAGCAACCACTTATAAGAGAGCTAATTAATTAAGAGGCCGGGAGCAGCAGAACAATTTCCAGGAAGAACTGTGGGGGTCTGGGTGGTAGTGACGATAAGGCATGATCATGTTATTGTGAGGCATGAACAGCATGATCATGTTGTTGTGAGGCATGAACAGCATGATCATGTTGTTGTGAGGCATGAACAGCATGACCATGTTATTGTGAGGCATGAACAGCATGATCATGTTATTGTGAGGCATGAACAGCATGATCATGTTATTGTGAGGCATGAACAGCATGATCATGTTATTGTGAGGCATGAACAGCGTGATCCATACCATACCGCTGCCGTTCAACAGACCAGTGAAATCATGCTATTTTGATCTTGTATTTGATCTGGATCGTTTTTTTCCAAGGTTGAAAATAACAAAAAATTTTCTTCATGATAAACATCGCGGTAGTGAACATCAACTATCATTTGGATTTATCACTACCTCAGGAATTATTGTACGTAAAAGATGGCAATCGTTATCATGATATTTACGTATCTGTTCCTAGAAAAGTAACAAGTTGCGATCTTCGTGTAAAAATATATTTTAAACTACATGTCAATATAACGTTCGTACGGATGATAATAGGGATATATCTTGCATTCAAACTCACTATTCAATGCATAGCTCTGCGTCACAGAGCGTTATGTGTCGCGGTCTCTGATCAATCTAGTGATAACAAGCTGCCCTGACGTCATATCATGATAAGACATTCCACGAAAAGGACTTTGTTTCCGGCTGGATTAACTTTTTACCTCGCAGCGCTGTCATTCAAACGCGAATTTCATTCCCATTTCATGCCATACATATGACGAAAAAATATAATGAGTCAGAATTCATTTCCGAATCTCTTGTCCATTGATACATCGTCTCTGTTTGCCTCATCCTTTTCCTGCGACGCTGTTACGCAAGCCAATGAACAGAAGGATAATCTAAAACGATGGTAATGTGACGTTAGAATAACGATGTGACGTTAGAATAACACGTTAAGAATAATAACACATAAGAATAACGTAATGTGACGCTAGAATAACGTAATTTGCCGTTAGAATAACGTAATTTGCCATTAGAATAACGTAATGTGACGTTAAAATAACGTAATGTGACGTTAGAATAACGTAATGTGACGTTAGAATAACGTAATGTGACGTTAGAATAACGTAATTTGACGTTAGAATAACGTAATGTGACGTTAGAATAACGTAATGTGACGTTAGAATAACGTAATGTGACATTAGAATAACGTGATGTGACGTTAGAATAACGTAATGTGACGTTAGAATAGCGTAATGTGACATTAGAATAACGTGATGTGACGTTAGAATAACGTAATGTGACATTAGAATAACGTTTCGTGACATTAGAATAACGTAACACTCCTCATGATCCCAACACTCCTCATGATCCCAACACTCCTCATGATTCCAACGAACCGACGCCATTAGATTTTTTAATTCAGACATACCGCAAGGAATTTGTCTCTAAGTCACTCGTGTATACCTCACCTTTCATTTTAGTTAAATAAATATCACGGATTTCACCACTTCACAAGTTGTTATGCTCCGGATTACATTTTCATGACACCACTTTATAAAAAAAGTATTTCAATCCTGTAAAACTTTATTCCTGTTCGTTTTGTGACATTTGACGTCAGTGAACTAGATTTGGGTGTCGCAAAACGTATGAGGCTTCTTCTATAATAAACGATCGTTCTTCATGCGGTCATAAATCAGTATAAGTTCTTACTGTCACCATTCAGTACCTTTTGAATATATTCAGCGACAAAATTAAGATAAAATTAGAACGACGTTTTGTTAGTGTTGTCAAAAATTAAAAGAAATAACTTCTCTAATTTATCTTCAATACACCAATTAGTCTGGTGCACTTTTCCTTGGTTGCTTGCAGCATCAGTTGAGCTTCGGTGATTAGTTAAAACACTTCTCTCTAACTTCACTTCTTGTTTGTTTGTCTGCTATAAATCTTATAATCAATATTTAACACACTTCTACCTGTCCAATCGATCTGAAATTTTTGCACACTTGCGTAAAGTCGGTGACAATGTTTATATCAATTGACAGAATAAATTATTTGAACAAATTTAGAAAATGTTAATATTAAAAAAGTAAAAAAAATTAATACGTAAAAATAAAATTAGAAATTCATTGAACATATGTAACATCGGAGATACTGGCCTCTTGGGAAGTGTTGTCTTTGAAAATTAATTTTTTAACGCATATTATTTTTAAACTCATGATATTGGCATATTACGGCATGTAATGCTAGTTTTATTTGGAAATTTCAAAATTTCATCAAGTCAGTTAGTCGAAACGTTCGCTTCTCATCGCCATAAAAAGTGATGATTCCGTTTATCAATTCCAAAATTATAATTTTCAACTTTGTCTAGTTGTTGTAGACAAGTTCCGTTAGTCGAAACATTCGCTTCTCATTGCCATAAAAAATGGTGACTCCATTTATCAATTCCAAAATTATAATTTTCAACTTTGTCTAGTTGTTTTAGACAAGTTCCCTGTGTTTACGAAAAACTTCGTCCTTAAGTAAGTGATGATGACAGCAATGCTGAGCAATACAAGAGCGGGCGTTTGCATCATGGTATGCCTGATACCGTGGCGCCAGATAACCATAGGAAATGTCGCAATGAGCGCCCACATGTCATTGGTAATGCAGCATATCATTCATAAAAACTTTATCTCTTCTGTTACCACTTGAAGGGATAGCGTGCAGTCTGGTATCGAGTGTAGGTACTCGGAAAACCTATCTCGAGAGTCGAGTACTTTCGGATATATATGAGTAAGTCAGGGACGCTAGACAAGGTTAATCTTGTGAACACATTGTAGCATGGGAAATGAAACATTTACGTAAAGAAATTGGTATTATCATATTTTTATAAAATCCTACATTTTTTGGCCTTGTTCTATGAACTAGTTTACTTTAGACCTGTGGGGAAGTTTGAAATTCAAGCACCTGACCTCAAACCAGTGAAGAAAGTGAGGTTAGCGCACCAATCTTATTTCGTTCAGCAATAATAAATTGTTTAACCGGCATTAAAAATGCAGTGCGAATAACGTGAGAGCACCAATTAGTTTCCCTTAAGGCAATATATACTCGTTTATTTTACCTGTCAATCACGATAAGACGTAATGATTTAAGCCAATTGATCGTCTGTGTAGAGGGAGGCTAATCAAAGCGATCGTAAACATGGGCGTTCTGCACACTTCACGACATCTTGAGCGTCACGCATGCATGTGAAAGACTCTTATCTCTGATGTGGCAGAACCTAAATTGTCAGAAGAAAGTTTAATGTCTGCACAGTCGCTCCAACCAAGAGACGTTTTTGCAAATATTCGTAACCTGAACAATTCACTGAACTTCCTTAAATCTCCACACGGACTTTTTAGTCGCAATGTTTGGGTGTCCATCGTCGGTCATTTATTGACTAACCAAATGTACGTCACAATTTGACTTTAGAACAAAATGCTTCGTCCCAACGTTCTCTCAATTCTTCTTCGTCATGAAGACAACAATAATTATCATAGACCGCGAATGCCGCTGCTGGTTGTTGTTTAGGCTTACTTCGTTTCATTACAATTGTGTCAACTTTCATGCCGAGCTAAAATTGCTATTAAATTTCGGAACACGAACATAATACTGGGGCATTTTGCTGGCCAATATATCGGTGCATAATGCTGGCCGCGATATTTTAACGGTGCATAATGCTGACATACATATATAATTGAATCAGAATGCTGGTCAAATGCAATGCTGCAATTCAGGGTCACTTGGATGGCAGGTATCACCCTGAATTAAATAAAGGTCAGGGTCAATTGCATGGCATGAATCACCCTGGTCGTTGTAACCAATAAGGGATCTCATGCATACAAATGCACCGCTCAAAGAGTGGTGAAAATTTCCAAGAAGTGGTCAATGGCTGGAAAAGTGCGACGACCGTTAGCTGCAATGTTGGTTCATGCATTGTGTTGTGAAATAAGTAATACTTGGCCATTTAAGCTTTATTCAAACAAATGTCCGGTTACCTGAAATAAGAGTAACTGAAATTAAATACTAATCAACATAACAAATATAACAACAAGAAACAATTAAACGTCAGATTTAAAGTCAGCATGTACGTGGTAGAAAACTCACATTACATTACGGCGGTAGTTAGAACGTATCAGCTCGACGGGTACATTGAGACTGATACGGTATTGAAGCCAGGCCATTTAACATCAGATAGTCATCTTATTATGAACTTTATTCATATAGAAATCAGGACTATATTACAACACATTGCAACAGATGAACCTCTAGCTCCTCGAGGGGAAATGAAGATCTGTCGGACGAGAATGTGCAGTGAGGGTAGCGTTAAATTATTGCAGCACCTTGACATAGATGTATTTATTACCTACATTATCAGTACGCGGGGCTTAACAACATCGGATACAGAGAGCAGAAAGATGAAGTTAGATCCACGAATCTTGTGACTATAGGAACTGTAAGAATTGCTCGTTATTCAAATTTAGCAGTTCGCGTCATTGATTTAGATTTGGCATGTAACCAAATGTGGAGTTTTAATTTTTAGTGATCAAGTATTTTCTGGAAAAAGTGAATCCCGCTTAATGCCTCAATTATACATATATTTGATCACTAGCTCATGCCTATCAATAATCCAACAAGCCTGTCTGCATTCATCAACACAGTCTGCAGTGCCACATTAGTCGTTACTAAGAAATAGAGAAGGCATGAAATGATCGCATTTAAATTTCATAAAGTAATATACCATCAAAAACATGCAAAGTTGACTTGCAACAGCACACTTTCCATCATTTTTTGCAGAGCAAATTGAGCGCAGCGGAGCTCCGGTTGCAATCGCTTTCAGATAGCGGCGGGCGTACTGAGAACTGCTGCCGCCACCGCTGCCATATCGCTGCTACGGTCTTGTCAGCCATGCGTGTTCTTCTCGTGAACTTTATAAAGCTGTCATGAACTTTACAAAGATGTGATAAACTTAGCAGAGCTGTGATGAACTTTACAAAGATGTGATGAACTTGAAGCTGTGATGAACTTGAAGCTGTGATGAACTCAAGAAAATATGCTCCGATTGTGATGAACTGGGCGTTGATATACTGGTCTGGATGGCTGACGATAGCGGTCTGGACGATAGCGGTCTGGACGATAGCGGTCTGGACGATAGCGGTCTGGACGATAGCGGTATGGACGATAGCGGTATGGACGATAGCGGTCTGGACGATAGCGGTATGGACGATAGCGGAATGGAGCGTGGGTGTAAGGAACGGTATGGCATGGAGCATGGATGATATATGGAACGGTTTGGATTTCGGTACGGATGTACTAAGCTATATGGATGAACTTGAAATAGCACTTGTCCTAGGTTTCATTATGCTATAACATAACAATACTCACGAAGGGTGATCCTGAAATTGTATATCATGTTTTTCGACGAGAAAATGTGCTCTCTGACACTCACTGCAGTGAATACTGAGTTATATTTTTTATTCTTAATGCTTTTATCTTTTTTGGTGATGGGTATCCTGAGCAGAGTTTACCTGCCACTGGATATACTGAGCGAAGTGAACTCGAGCTTTGAATTATTTTTTCTAATTACTTTTCTATGGCGAAATACCAAAGTTATGCGAGTTATCTGTAAATTTTCCACCTGATGCACTGCAAGGCTCACGCTATACGGCTCCCGAACATCATGTAATGCCACGCTGGCGAGCTTATATTCAGTGTCCGCAGTCTAACTTAGGATGATAGATAATGATTCGTTCATGAAATATAGAAAGAAATCAGCATAAGTTATGAAGACCAACAACTTCTATTCAAAAGAATGATAACAACGAGAAAAATCGAGGCCAAAGAGAGTCTTGAGATCAAAGGCAAGGTCCATCAGTTCGTCAAAGGAAGACTTATGAAAGTCCAATAGCCATTCAAATAATTCATGGTCAAATTGGCTTAGGTTAATACACTATAAACGTAGAGGACGATATAACAATCTTGCATTTGATGGTCTCATATCAGTTTTCAATTCAAATATGGAGAATTTTTGTGGCATTATCTCTGCCTCTTATCTTAGAACAAATTCGTGCCTTTTCAACAATTTTTTTAACATAATGACTATAGAAATAAAAAGCTACGAAGAAATTTTCGCAGCTCGTGGACACACATGCGCGTTTCTCGGCGCCCAGGAAAGCTTAGCCGTTTAGCTCATTCGCATCAGAGGGAAAATTAAACAAAGAAAACATTAACATTTTACTGCGGCCGAGTTGACGTCTAATTTTTCCTGCAGGCAGATTTTCACTGGAAGTCGCTGCCTTTCTCTTCAGTTTTGCCCCACCAACAACACTCTCAATCGCCCCCACGGGACCATCACTTGCAGAGCGTCCTTCTCGCCCCCTGTGGAGAGTGGCCAGATGACCTTTACTTCCCGGATCTTCTTTGTATCCTTTCGAAAGTTGAACTTTTTCATTTGTGATCTGCGGCTCTTTTGTTATTGATATTTTGTTCTTTATTCCAGTAAATTTACTGATTTCGAGTTTATTTTTATTCTCAATTGGAACTTTGATGAATCAAAAATAGAATCCGCTTCATTTTTTACGCTGATACTGTTCTGAAATATAAATTTCATTTACGAACCCATTCAGCGCTAGGCAAAACAAATAAGCAAAGTTCAGGTAAGGAAAATGTCACATTATTTAATATAACACACAGTCATGAACAGCTTCTCTGATAGTGTCATGGCTTACGTGTTTCCTGCGCTTTTGTGATCACCAACACTGCACCGTATCACCAACACTGTACCGTATCACCAACATTTTCAAAACTCGTTAAGTGAACGTAAGTACTTACGCTCTATTTTCTTGTCTATGATTGGTGGATTTTGCTTGAAAGGCCGTCAATGATTGGTTGATGAACTTGCGATCTCTTAACTTTTTTGGAAGTATTGGCCCAGGATTGCAGCTCAGTAAGAACAGCGCCGCGGAGGATGACGCTGCAGGTGGGGAAGGTCCGGTCTGTTCGGCGAGGCTGGCGCCCCGACATACGAAAGTAACGAAGAAAAGAAAGCGACGCCATGGCGCCACGAAAACAGGTGTGGCGCCATGGCGTGGAGGAATAAAGTGGAGGAAGAAGGAGGACATGGAGGTCAGGAGACAGGCGCATAGGTGGAGGAAGAAGGAGGACATGGAGGTCATGAGACAGGCGCAGAGGTGGTGGAAGAAGGAGGACATGGAGGTCAGGAGACAGGCGCAGAGATGGAGGAAGAAGGAGGACATGGAGGTCAGGAGACAAGCGCAGAGGTGGATGAAGAAGGAGGACATGGAGGTCAGGAGACAGGCGCAGAGGTGGATGAAGAAGGAGGACATGGAGGTCAGGAGACAGGCGCAGAGGTGGAGGAAGAAGGAGGACATGGAGGTCAGGAGACAGGCGCAGAGGTGGAGGAAGAAGGAGGACATGGAGGTCAGGAGACAGGCGCAGAGGTGGATGAAGAAGGAGGACATGGAGGTCAGGAGACAGGCGCAGAGGTGGATGAAGAAGGAGGACATGGAGGTCAGGAGACAGGCGCAGAGGTGGAGGAAGAAGGAGGACATGGAGGTCAGGAGACAGGCGCAGAG
>NW_025936059.1:106186-131539 GCF_000764305.2 Hyalella azteca | reverse complement strand
TGCTGTTCTCCAAGCCACCAGCTGGGACTGTGCTTGCGGTTCTCCCAGCCACCAGCTGGGACTGTGCTTGCTGTTCTCCCAGCCACTGCTGGGACTGTGCTTGCTGTTCTCCAAGCCACCAACTGGGACTGTGCTTGCGGTTCTCCCAGCCACCAGCTGGGACTGTGCTTGCTGTTCTCCCAGCCACCGCTGGGACTGTGCTTGCGGTTCACCCGGCCACCGCTGGGACTGTGCTTGCGGTTCTCCCAGCCACCAGCTGGGACTGTGCTTGCGGTTCTCCCAGCCACCAGCTGGGACTGTGCTTGCGGTTCTCCCGGCCACCAGCTGGGACTGTGCTTGCGGTTCTCCCAGCCGCCAGCTGGGACTGTGCTTGCGGTTCACCCGGCCGCTAGCTGGGACTGTGATTGCGGTTCTCCCGGCCACCGCTGGGACTGTGCTTGGGTCAATGGGAACAAGTATCGCTAAACTAATTCAGCGCACCTCTCGCGCACGCCTTCAGTCGAGGAAGAACCAAAAAATCTTGAATGTCGATAAACTCGGAGACTCGGGCAGATGTAGACAAGAACCTCTCGCCTCCTACGTATCCTATTCGCCAATCCTCTACGCATTCTATTCGTCACGTAGAGTGATAGAAGTTCACTATCGGGCGGTATAGCAGGGGGCGATAGGCACACTATTCCTTCTAACCCCTTCCGTCTCACCCCTTCATCCACCTACCCCACTGCCCCCATCCCTCTTCCCCAGACCAAGCCCCGGAAATTCCTTTCTGCTTGCAGCTCGGTCCATCTCACAACTGCAGCAGCCGCGGTAATTTGCTACAGCTGTTATCACCGCAGTTTCAATTAAACCGGCTTGATTTGCAACAGCTGCGCCCATTATAAAAAAAATTCGCAACGCAAAAAGAAATCCGCCCCAGGCCCTGCGATCGAGGGCCCTGACACGACCGATTGATCTTTGCCGGGACCAGCCTGTTGGCCACCGTCTCTTGTCACCGGTGCAGCGACTGTCTGTCATTTTAAAGCATAATTATTTACTGATAAAGCTGCCGTCACAAATTTATTAGATTTTCATCAGGATACTTTGATCATGTATTTTAATCTTAGATATTACAGTATCCCGCTCACAAGAGGCGCCTTGGCTAGAGCAAAATGAATGAGTAAAAATAAAAGGTAATCGTGCAATTTACGCTTCGTCTGAATGGCCGAAAGCTAACATACTTTACATTAGAACGCGAAAGTATTTTGAGTTGAAGGAATTTCTGTGAACTTTGAAATGAGTGACCGGGAGAACTCAGCAGCTGTTAGGAATGATATGTATATTTGGCGGTGCATCAAGCTGCAACGCGCGCAATACAGTAATGCAACACGCGCATGGCGGCCTTGCAGCACAGCAAGCACAGCTGTTGCAAGCAGCTTTGGTTGTTCGCATTCAGCAACAAATTCTCCTCTCGTACGCTACCAACACTCCATCTCATGATGGTTACCTCCATTACCAGGCTTCAGGGTCCGAATACCTGTAACTAGGGTGTATGTGTCGGTAGACGATTACTTTAATAACCGTTGGCTGCAAAGGTAACTTCCATTACCAGGCATTACGATGTGAATAACATGGATGACTGTCAATATATGTATATCCTCAGACAAGGCGACAAATCATGCAAATCATTCATAATGAATGATTTATGAATGATTCATTATGATGCAAATCATTCATAATGAATGATTTATGAATGATTCATTATCTGTCTCTTATACACATCTAGATGTGTATAAGAGACAGGTTGTTAACAGTCCTAACTGTTGTTGTTAACAGTCCTAACTGTTGTTGTTAACAGTCTTAACTGTTGTTGTTGTAAACAGTCCTAACTGTTGTTGTAAACAGTCTTAACTGTTGTTGTTAACAGTCCTAACTGTTGTTGTTAACAGTCCTAACTGTTGTTGTTAACTGTCTTAACTGTTGTTGTTAACAGTCCTAACTGGTGTTGTTAACAGTCCTAACTGTTGTTGTTAACATTCCTAACTGTTGTTGTTAACAGTCCTAACTGTTGCTATTAACAGTCCTAACTGTTGTTGTTAACAGTCCTAACTGTTGTTAACAGTCCTAACTGCTGTTGCTAACAGTCTTAACTGTTGTTGTTAACAGTCCTAACTGTTGCTGTTAACAGTCCTAACTGTTGTTGTTAACTGTTTTAACTGTTGTTGCTAACAGTTTCAATTGAGCTGTTGTTGTTAACAGTGTTTGCTGCCATGTTGATATAACTCCCTATATGACATTGATAAGCTGTATAATTTAACTGTAACAGTTCAGGCTGTATTTATCACAGTCCTGACCAGACACTTACTCCAGCGGCAAACTGCTTCACAAACTACTTATATCTTTATTATGTCAGGGCTCCTGTATATTACCTGTATGGTTCAGAACGATTTTCTATTTTAATTTTGAATACTTATGAATGTATTTGCTTTTTATGCATCTTTTTCAGCGCCATATGGCAAAGAGAAGAATATTTAGGACATCTACCGCCCCCTGCCACTTGTTAAGCTCTCTCAATAGTCCAGCACCAAACTATCGCTTCTTCTCAAGACAGAATCATTGTCTGAAGTTCTGAAGTTCGCGTCTTCACAATTTGCACGATTCATTGCTCGTACGGTGCTGCTAATAAAATAAATTGTACGCCCCAGTAAAGCCTCTAATTTTGTCCGGTTAATAGCCTATACTTTCTTGTATTACACGAAGCCCTTCTGCATCGTTTACTAGCGCTTATAATAAAGGGCTACTTACTCTTGTACATAATAGCCATGCATGCGGTGATTAGAAAAAATACATCGGCAGGAGCTTTGCAATTTTCTATTGTAGAATTTACTCAGGAGAATATTTCGAAATTTTAAAAACCGTCTCATGCTGCATCTTTGTCTTGTTCTTGTATGAATATTTGATCGCTACGTTTAAAGATTTATTATACAAATCAAACACTTGATAGGCAACCGAAATACCTGCATTGCTAGGCTATAAAATACAAGATCACATGTTCGTCCGAGAAATTTTATCTGGTGCAATGGAGAAAATGTAACAGTAAAACAATACAAGTTTTGCATCAGCGAAATTCGTTGGCAAATGAAACAAAGAAGAATATTTTTTGTGGCATATGGCAAACTCGTATTGCCACCCGGAGACTTGCCACAGCTGCCACCTCCGTGGCACCAAATGCTTCGTGTAGGGACCACAAAAATAACGCAATAACGAACAATACGAATTACGAAGTGCAAATGTTAAATGTATACGAAATATAAGTTAAATGTACACGAAATATAAGTTAAATGTATACGAAAATAAGTTAAATGTACGCGAAATATAAGTTAAATGTATACGAAATATAAGTTTAATGTATACGAAATATAAGTTTAATTAATGTATACGAAATATAAGTTAAATGTACACGAAATATCAGTTAAATGTACGCGAAATATAAGTTAAATGTACACGAAAGATAAGTTAAATGTACACGAAATATAAGTTAAATGTACACGAAAGATAAGTTAAATGTACACGAAAGATAAGTTAAATGTACACGAAATATAAGTTAAATGTACACGAAAGATAAGTTAAATGTACACGAAAGATAAGTTAAATGTACACGAAAGATAAGNCGACACTCAAGTCTTGCGGAGTCACTGTCCGCATTGACGATCAAAATTCCGCCAAATAATCTCGCATCTAAAATACCGGCAAGAATAAGATAGCAATGAAAGTTAGAGGATATTAGATACTTCTGAATAGAACTCAGTGTACCTCAAAACGGTCTTTACATAGCTTGTTAACTTGCAACTTAGGTTCATTCATTAAGAGCGCTTGCATTTAGTTTTGGTCTAAAGTACTCGCCTGAGGAATTGTGCACGCAATATAAATAATTGTTTAAAGAGAACAGTAACCTATTGTAACGTAGGAACAAACCACGACACTCGAGTGCATCAATTTTCCACCGTCTCAACGTCTGGCCGAAGAAGTGCCGAGTCACGCGCCGGTGATGACTGCAGCTAAATTTGCTTGCGCTCCGTTGTTGTCGCGGTGAATTTCAGAAAAATTTCTCCAAATCTTGAGACGGAGGCAATTTCAAACGTCCCCCAAAGCCATAAATAACAGAAACCTGCAATAAATTATCGCTTTAATGGCTTTTACATAATCATCTTGTATCATAAATTATGAACGACCTTCTAAAGGCACTAATCTTCGTCGAGTCATGAAGATAAATCAGCAAAGATCCTGCCATCAACATTGCTTCCTAAGTTTGCTTGCATGCTTGCAGAGCCACTCCTTAAAACACAAAAACTTGATGTCATCACTGGAAAAATGGCAGCGGCTCAGCAGCGTCTCTGCTGCTAAGGACCAGCGGCACTTTGAAGCCTTAAAAAAACTAAGAAAAACTTGCGTACTTGAGCGTCCGTTTAAGTTTTTACAAGACAAGCCTAAATGAGACAAACCTTTCGACCGATTAAGGTTTAAACTGCATTTTCAAATCTTCGAAAGTTTGCGCGCGACACTGGAACCTGGAAACGAGTTGTAAATCCTTGACCAGCATAACGCTGTTAACATTCATGTGGGATTAAAGTTAGGCGAGGAGGTCAAGCAATTTGTTGGCGTGGGCAGTGAATGCTTTAAGTTGACAGGCGCCTCGCCTCATGCAACAGCTGACGAGCAGCGAGGCAAGGTCGTCTACCTTCAAGAAAAGAACCTGGTTGAACCTCCAAGAACCTCCAAGGCAAGAACCTCCAAGAACCTCCAAGAAAAGAACCTGGTTTTCTCCAAGAAAACGCTTCCAAATCATCAGGATAGAAGGGAGGGACGTTTTCTTCTGAACCTCCTCTCAGGATACAAAGGAGGAGGGATGTTTTCTTCTTCTGAACCTCCTCTCATTACATGTTTCAACAATTCTAAGAAGTCAAATTTGGAGCCGAACTTCTTCGTGTTAATTTGTCATGTTTTAAAAACTTTCTCCAGTTCCTTTTATTGTGTTGTAAAAAGGTAAGAAGACTGCGCTGACGTGTAACGATGCTCTTTCTACCAAGCAGTTTAAGTTTACTGTATTGTTAACTTCTCGCTGAAGCCAAAGCCTGATTATTTTGATAGAATTTCTCAACATACGCGGCACATTGGAAAAAATAGGCTTGCAGGAAACATCAACGTCGTATAGTTATTCCTGCACTACATGATAAATAATTTAAGTCAAGTAACCGGTCATGATTCGGCAGTCCAACCCCTGCTGGTATTGAAGTGGTCGCCTCGGGTAAATGATATCAACTAACCATTGATGATATCAACTACCCCTTGATGATATCAACTACCCGTTGATGAAATCAACTACCCATTGATGATATCAACTACCCATTGATGATATCAACTACCCGTTGATGATATCAACTACCATTGATGATATCAACTACCCATTGATGATCTCAACTACTTTTCATAGACCATCTTAATCTTTATTATGAGTCATGATAAATGTCCCCGTCATGCGCACGGTCATGCGTCTTCGGTATCCTGTTTCCAAGTTATTGCCAAAATAACCTTAGACTGATCTTCTGCCCATAACTGGCATTTATGGCTAATTTGAACACCACCTGTTGTCTTGTAAGTCACGTAACTTACCAGTCATACTATGACTAACGGGCGCGCCTGTTTGACTTGCCAGTCACGTGACTTGCCAGTCATACCATGACTAATGTAAGTGTTACCTGTTGACTTGACAGTCACGTGACTTGCCAGTCATACCATGACTAATGTAAGTGTCACCTGTTGACTTGACAGTCACGTGACTTACCAGTCATACTATGACTTATGTAAGCGTCACCTGTTGACTTGACAGTCACGTGACTTACCAGTCATACTATGACTTATGTAAGCGTCACCTGTTGACTTGACAGTCACGTGACTTACCAGTCATACTATGACTAATGTAAGTGTCACCTGTTGACTTGACAGTCGCGTGACTTGCCAGTCATTCTATGACTTATGTAAGCGTCGCCTGTTGACTTGACAGTCGAGTACAATGAATCCGACATGAATAGAAAAATTTATCATCGATTTTGCTTCGAACTGAAACTAGAAAAATATTTTATTTAGTATAGTGAAGCCTTTTGAGTGTATTAATATGAGGTTGGCTGATTGGAAAATTTTTATCATAATTAAATTAACAGAAACTTGATCTCTATTGCGCAATTCAGTATTTACTGCTGCTTTTAATAGTTTATAGAAAGAGTTTGGGATCTATTTTGGAAGAAAGAGGATCTAATTTGCTTTCACGGCCGAAATAAGTACATTTTTTTTACTCATGTACATTTTGACAAGCTAACAACACGGCCTTAAATTTTTTCCACCAAACGTGCTAAGTTCAATAATTCCACCTCATTCAACTTAGCTAAATTTCAAGAACAATTAATTGCCCAGCAAAAACACTATCTTAAAAGTGAGGTCAACGTCCCCCATTAACGAAACCTGCCGCACTCGAGACCATTTTATTGCTGTTTTATGGAAGCCGCGGTTGTGCACTGTGCCCTCAGGTGATCAGTAGAGAAATAATCTTATTTATTCGCCTGCAATAAAATCCGTCGTTTATTCATTATTTATTATTTAATGATTTGCTCGGTTCGTTCAGCACTTCAGAGCTCGAGTTATTTTAGAAGAAGCATGTCGGCATTTGCTACTTGAAGATCGGAAGCAAAAATCACTAAAAACAAGATGATTCGCAAGTCTTGGCGTATAAGTGAGTAAAACTTCATTGCCTCATATTTAATTAAGTTGTTATTACGTGAAGTAGACAACGAATCATCTGCCGCCGAGGCCACAGCATCAACTTGCCTCTTCCAAGCCCATGATAAGTTCTTATTTGTAAGTCTGACCTATAACAAAAATATATAACTAATACCTCATGTTCTAAGACATCATTTCTTGAGCAAGTTCTGCATACGATTGAAGCTGGCACAGCAAACAGCTAAAGACGACAGGGCCTGAGAAACTTCATGAAAGTAGGTCTCAAATAGCCCTGTAACTAGTTTGGATCAGCCATCACATGCATGCTGCCACAACGGCGGCGCTCAGTAACGGCACTGGAATAGTCTTCACAACCCAGAAACTGACTTCACTGCAAGCCCAGAAACAGCCCCCACTGCTCTGGAGTAGCCATCACAGTCATGCCCAGGAACAGCCTACATGGCATCATAGGATCAATGCACAGAGAGGCTGGATGCAGCACATGGTGATCAGCAGCAACACGTCTCTCACCTCCAACAGAGAGGCTGGATGCAGCACATGGTGATCAGCAGCAACACGTCTCTCACCTCCAACAGTGAGGCTGGATGCAGCACATGGTGATCAGCAGCAAAACGTCTCTCACCTCCAACGGATAGCCTCAAGCGCTCCCTGTATCCACCGGATCACCGAGCGCCTCGAAGGGCCTTGACATGAAAGCTGATCTGCGGCGCGTGCATCTTGGAACCTGCCTCGTTTTCCAACTTTTTCTTGCCGTTCTTTCTCTCGGGCGATGAGGACATCCTTCTCCCCTGCCCAACCTTCAGCATCCGACATTTGCCTCTCTGGACTTTTTTATTCATCATGCCGACCTTCCATGGTTCCTATTGTGTCCGCTGATTGTCAATGTGCTTCCTTGCGCACTTGCTATATTCTCCACCTAACCATTCTTTCCTCTAAAGCTTTTCATCCTAATTTTAAGGTTTCCTGATCCCGTCTCAATATTTCACTATGTACAAGTTCCCTTCCTGCTACACGTGCGAGAAATTTGTCTTATTGAAATTTGCCATTCTACTGATGACTAAAGCTGTAAGCTTGGCGAACTGCCAGGCTCAGTGCGAGCTTTAGAGGGACGAAAGCTTGGACAAGTTCCTACCTTTGTGCTGGCAATCTGTCATCATCTGAAATGCCGTTCGAAAGTGCATATTGAATTGAACTCAAGATTGCCGCTCGGTCTCTGTGAACTTCATCTGAGCTTTGAACTTATATACTGCATGTAGTAAGGCGGTATTCGAGTGATGATTGATAATACTTTTGATATTTATTATTTTCAGCCGCTAAAGCTTGTCCTGTTTTGTTCTGGACAAGGTTCTTCAAATTTTTCGTAAGCTGTTTGTTGAATCAAGATCCTTTAGCATTTAAATTTTACCGCAAAGCAAAAGACTTTTAAACATTGACGTTGATTATAGAATTGTGACGCGTAAAAATATTTATCCGTCGTACATAGCGGTTCAGGTGTACATTTAGACTTATTTTGTTCAAATCTTTTATCCGGCTGCCGAACACTGAACTCACCCAATAATTTGAACTTGCGTGTAATTGTAACGAAAGATCTCACCGATCTCGAACGGTCCGCTTAGAGGCGGATTCGTGCCGGTGAAAACTGCCGCGTCATCCAAGAGAAGAAACATGGCAGCAGGATGTGGTGGATGAGAAACATGGCAGCAGGATGTGGTGGATGAGAGGCAGCACATCAGGAGAAACATGGCAGCAGGATGTGGTGGATGAGAGGCAGCACATCGGGGAAACATGGCAGCAGAATGTGGTGGAGGAGAGGCAGCACATCAGGAGAAACATGTCAGCAGGATGTGGTGGATGAGAGGCAGCACATCAGGAGAAACATGTCAGCAGGATGTGGTGGATGAGAGGCAGCACATCGGGAGAAACATGGCAGCAGTAATTGGAGGATAAGTCCTGAAACTATTGACTGCTCGAGTCAATCGGACGGTTTGCGCTCTGCGTGAAAGTTTTATGCATAATTTTGTGCAGCGCATCAAACTTATATTTAGCGGGATCCTAGATTCAGGGAGGGCATCTAAGGGCACTCATGGTATGACGAAACGGAAATGGACGAAGAGATCTCGCTGATATGCTGCGTTATGCGCGTTGCAAATGTATGCGTAGATGGCTCGGTTGTCTCCCGGATGTCATTCACGGTTAGCAGGTTGTAGACAGACAGACAGACAGACGGACATGGCGAGCACAATGGTGCATTTTTTCCATAAATGAGAAAATGCGCTAAAAACAGTTTTTCACGAGGAGTACAGTTTTTCTTGAGGAGTGGTGAAGCAGTAATGTAATTTTTCATACTATCGCTGGAGGATTCAGTTTAGGTAAGATGTATAGAGTTCCGGCGAAAGTCGTCTTAGCGCGTGTGTATTAAAATTGTTTAATGCACGCATGTTTAATAAATATTATTAGTTCAATGATTATGGGGACAACTTGCTCAAGTTATCTCCTGCTGCTTATAAATTGAAACTAATTGTATCAGTTATTTATTAATTATGAGGCGAAGGGTACTTGATATTGAGAAACAATTATTTACTTGGGCTTCGTTCTATGAATTCTTTTGATTCTATACCATAAAAAACTCTACCACGCTGCTAGTTCGAGCCACCATACCCTGGTTTAGGTGAGTGAATTGCTAGCTAATGCAACTTTAATGTGATTATTGCTGTCTCAAGATCGCTGTAAGGGAGTGGAATAGATTTATTAAAGTGTGTAATACTGCACCGTTTTTGCGGTGCATTATTACACACTTCTTGATTCTTACACACTTCTTGGTTATTTCGCAGTGCCGGGACCACAACTTTTGGGATGTTTCTTATTTAGATGCCGACACGTGCCTATCTTATAGACCTATTCTGGATACGAGCTTCAGATCATGGAGGTCTGGCGCGGGCGGACAGAAAACAGGGCGCTCGGAACTTTCCTGCGTTTGATCCTGTTTGGTCTGATGGACCACAATCCGCTGATCGATTGATATTCTAGATTTGAAAACCAAACTTTAGAATTTAGAAAAAAGGCGAAATTGAGTGACATTCAAACACAAATCTATTTTGTGAGACAGGTGTAACTGAGCTACAGCAACACGCTGCAGGGCCAGTGTAACTGAGTTACACTGGCCCCGGCTGCTCCCGGATGTGGGGTTCCCCCGACCCCTCCTTCCCCCCGGACCACAGCCTCCCCACCACCCGTCCCCCGTCCCCCATTTCGAGCACGTTCTTCCCCCAGTTTTTTCCCCGCGCGCTGAGGTTGTGCGCTGTTGTGATGGTCGAGGTCGTTGTTTTGTTGCGTCTCCTGAGCCCATGTTTTATTACCCCTATACTCTTGTTATTAATGTCTCTGTGTGATTATTGTGTTGCTGTATTGTCGGATGTGTAATTTTCATGTTGCTGTATTGTCGGCTATGAAATTATTATGTTGCTGTATGGTCGGCTATGAAATTATTATGTTGCTGTATGGTCGGCTATGAAATTATTATGTTGCTGTATTTTTATATGAGTAATTATTATGTTACTGTATTGTGTCCGCCGATATTTTATTGTGTACAAAAATATTTGATGTTCGTCATGATGATATCCTCGAATATGATATGTGTTCTGTGTTGTCATCGAAAATATTGTACACTTCCCTCGCACGAATATTATGGATTAAAATAATGTGCGCCATATGTAACTATATGTACTAAATGTAAAATGAGGCTGCGATACGCTCAATATTGACGAGTTATCGAGATCAGCAAGATTGGACCAGCGAGTTTGCTGGGGGTTTGAAACCAGCAACTCGGTGTGAAAGTTTGGTCGAAATCAGCAAGGTGGGGGAGTGGTTAAGAAAAAGTAAAAAAGCTATCATTGTCTAATCAACGCTGATACCATTATATTATTATATCATAATACTATTATATTGAAATATAATTATATTTATAATTATTGTATTATTATTATTACATAATTACCTTGGAATAAGCTACGCCCGAAGCGGAGCTAGTGTACCTCAGGGGCCATACTTTCAAAACACGCTAAGTGAACGTAAGTACTTACGCTCTATTTCCTTGTCTATGATTGGTGGATTTTGCTCGAAAGGCCGTCAATGATTGGCTGATGAACTTACGATCTCTTAACTTTTTTTGAAAGTAAAGGCCCTGCTCTCCAGGGCAAACCTCTCTTAACTTTCTCGCGTGGCATACAGCCACGTGTGTTGTGGCGTAGCATATATAGCCACGTGTAAACTCACCTGCCCTGCCGTGCTATTGTAAACTGTACGCATAACGAACATTCTATAAATTTTACTGCATGTAAATCGTGTTTTTTTTCTCTTCGTCAAAAATTCTGGCATTTCTCTACCGAAATTACCGCTCTCTTTATCAAGATTCCAGTAACGCCACAAATCTGGGGTCGACCTCTGCAGACCTCAGCGCTGACCCCGCGGAGGCAACCCCGGGATAACCCCGTCTCCCCATGCACCCTCCGAAACCTGAGCCTGGAACCTACGCCTCGAACCTGAGACTGGAACCTGAGCCTGGAACCTGGGCCTGGAACCTGGGCTTGGAAGCTGAGCCTGGAACCTGAGCCTGGGACCTGGGCCTGGAACCTGAGCCTGGAACCTGGGCCTGGAACCTGAGCCTGGAACCTGAGCCTGGAACCTGAGCCTGGAACCTGAGCCTGGAACCTGAGCCTGAAACCTGAGCCTGGAACCTGAGCCTGGAACCTGAGCCTGGAACCTGAACCTGGAACGCGTTGTTCTAGGATGAAGTGGGAAATGAACAGGTTCTTCACTTTCATGCATGTTAAAAAGGCATGAAAAAAGCTAACCTTCATGTTACGACCGTCGCATGAAGCTCATCGAGTTTCTTGAAATGGCAGATTTTCACAGCAATGCCCATTTTATTTAGATTTATGTCATTCCATCTCAACATCGAAAAATCGTATCATTTTTTTCACTACACTTTTTGCATCACCCTTAACAACTGGAATAACCTGGCTGCAATCCTAGAAGAAAGTAAGTCGCTGTTATTCTCATAGGCAGCAAGTCTGCGGCTGAATTCTAACCCACTTATCGATGTCGATACCAAATGCCTTGCACTGTCCAGCGGTGAGCAGAGTGTTAGCCATGATGGCTTCATAGGAGGTTATATAATAGGTTTGTTTTGTATCATATCTCGAGGCCGCCGCCCAGCATGAGGTTTGCAAGTGAAAGGAGGGATAAAAAAAGTTCAGCCTATTGAATCATTCCAATGTTTCATATAAAAGGCAATTGCTGTCGTAAATAAAGTTCCCATACAGCTACCATGAATTTTACATTTTAGGTGATTTCCAACTTATACCACTTTCTACTTCACAATTACATTCAGTACTCCATTCAACTGCTAAATGTAGTAAACTACATGTACTACATTTATGTGTAACATTCTAGTATGTAAACTTTACTTCGTACTCTATGAAGATGTGACTGTTGTGAACAATTCATCTTCTAATTGAAGTTTAATTAATTATGTTCGAGTCACAATTTCCCAATAAATTTATCTTCCCTTCTCGTACAGAATGACTCGATTATCATGTGTTTTATACCATTTGTCCCCTATGCATTATTAAATTGCAAATACTTCCCGACTCATAAAAAAAAATTTGCTGCACATGCCAGTATGTACGATGAGAAAAATTCTTTTCTATCAATCCATTCCTGCAATTCAATAGTACAATTCAAATTTTTTGTGAGTTTGCCCTCTCTATCAGTTAATTACTCGCTTTACTGATCAATTAGTTAAGTCACACGTGTGGCCATTGTATATATAGAAGTCCATCCGCATCTATTTATAGCCTTGCATCAGAATTCGAGGCTGGGTTTGGGGGCTTTTTGTGAATGATCTTCCATCAAAATTTTCTCAATGTTTTGTACTATACAGAAGGCAGTGTTTTCATAACAAAGGCTCATTGCAATAGGCAGTTGAAGCCTCTATGTCACATGTTTGGATAAATTACTTATTATGTTATATTATAATACATGACAGGAATGAGTGAGCTTCTCAATTTGTCGGTAAATATAGCTGATCGTTGAAGAATGTGCTGGGAGAACCCCGAGTTTGAGTCCGATCTGAACGTTTTAATTTTACATTAATATAAATCAACTAACCCAAGTTATTAATAACTGACTCTGTTATGTAAAGACTGGTAATTGCGATAGACATTGTCACAAGAATACAGGGGACGATTGGGTTGATGTCTCGAAAATATCGCGTTTAAATACAGTGTTCTATTGAGCCAGTGTTCAGGCATCTTGTCTACAATTTTATTCTGACGGACAAATAATTTTATATATCAATGCCTGTATCATTGAATATAGCACGTACACATTATGTCGCACAATCCCTATATATTCCGGCATGCAGTTCATAATACGATGACTGGAACACCAAACGCCCTGTAATTTGCATCGAGTGTACAAGGCCGTAGAGCGGAACAACCGCACGCAAAATACTGGGAACTCAGTCGCATGTACAATTCCTAAGGAGGAGACCTATAGCGCCCAGCGACAGCCTGTCCATACAGAACAACAAGCAGCTGAGGCAATATTCTAGCAAGACATACCAGCTCGGCCACCCTCCGGCGACCAAGGCTGTCGACCGGCCCTGCGTTACGTAAGGACATAGGAATTTACACGCCTTCAGAAGACCAAGAGGCCATATAAGTGCCCCCTGCATCAGCGGGGCATGCTTTTAGCTCTGCCTCATCATGTCCATTTGTCGTCATCGTGCCCGCGTGGGAATGCAGCAACGGAACTCAAGCTGCTTTTCCTCCTATACTTATAATGAAAATATACACGTGCGATTGTTGACCAGAGAATTCGTTGATTTATGTTATCAGTGAGTGTAACTTTTCTTCAGATGACGGTAGATTAAAAGGCAAGTTTCAGGAAGAAGTTTTTTTTTTGTTAACAGCGTTTCGAATTCAACAAACATTCATTTTCAAGTTTGAAGCATTAAATATTGAAATTTTGGTGGAAATAAGTACACAATATATGTAAATAGGATACAACAGTGAAATTTTGGATCACAAATTACTATTAAAATTCTTTCGGGGTCCAGACAAATCCGGTAGTCAGAAAATAGATAGCTGGAGTCCAATCTGTAGAGATAAGGGGTTCAGCTATCGCCGGTCGGTTGCTGCCGGGACAAATAATAAATGCTTAATAAACAAAAACTTCTTCCTGAAATTTGCCTTTTAATCTACCGTCGTCTGAAGAAAAGTTCCACTCACTGATAATACAAATCAACGAATTCTCTGGTCATCAATCGCACGTGTATCAACAAGTAAATTCTGACATCTAATACTAATTGTAATTAACTTGTAAATAACTAACATAAATATATGCAATAATTGAATAACATGGCAGGAGAGCTCGATATGTAGGAAAGTTTGTATTTACTAGTGTATATATAGTTTAATATAATTAAAAATTAACCATACAGCCTGCTGCAATTACACATTGAGCAACGCTAAAATATTCTTGGCTAGAGGGTTGAGTGGTTATGTATTGATGAAGCTATGAAATGATTTTAAAACGCTCAAAATTTATTTGCAAGACAAGAAGAGAGACAAGAGACTGTGTGAGTCATGACAGAGTTGCTCGCCTTTAAATGCTCGCCTTTGAACTGCTTAACTTGTGATGGCAGAAGGAATAGCAAGGAAGATATTGTCAATGAATGCGCGCTATAGACGTCGAATAATGGGTTTTCATTAACACAATAAGTATACCTAAATTGACCGCAGGACTAACAGCAACGTCGTTTTGCGAGCAGCACAACTTATGTTCGCGCAGGTTGCTTGTATCTTGACACCAAGATATGTGCGTTGACGGATATAATTAAGGGATTTAACCTTGCTTCTGCAAACAACTGCACAAAATTGTGGCTCAGGGAGATGAGGGAAGTGAAGTGGCTGTGCCACATGCCTGCCGAGTACAAGAATTTCCAACACGTGTATTCGTGCATTTTTTAGTAGGCAGAATTGACGTCACTGAATAAAGTCTGCGAGTTGCTTGATTTTACTTCAAAATAAAATGCCTATTAGAACAAAAAATACTCTGGTGATTTTCATTTGAGAATGTATGTTTATTTTTCAGCAGCGATATGTAGTATACATGTAATTCTCCTAAATACATACTTAACTGAATCTAACATTCACGTTTTCAGAGTAACTATTGGAAGTTATATAGAACAGTTGGACGGCGATCTCAATTATGATTTTTTGATCATCTTTGTTTGAAATATATAAATGTGTGAAGATCAGGATGCATGTTCATTTAATGCATCTGACGTCACCGAATATTCGATGAGATAGCTACATAAGTTTATAATTTTTACGATTTTTCATACTTCCGAACACAAGTGTATGCATGACCGAGCTACAACCGACCGCGGTTGAGTGCTGCCGTAGAAATAGAGTCGGACAGCACGAGGGTCTGCTCAGTTGCACAGTTATTCTTTGACGAACATGTTTGAACTTTGCCCAGGAATATCTGACCAAAATGCGCAAGTTTTCAGGTTTTTCATAAACTTTATGCAAATACGCAACAGATTTTGTACAATTTACGCAAAGACTTTACGCGGCGAGGTAATAAATTAATGCAAGCAGTAAAGGACGACCACTCCCCCATGCAGTGATAGCAACATCTCGTGCGAAGGTCTACATGCAATCGAGGTTACGGAGTTTTTATGTCCCGTACGGGCGGCTACAAGGATGGGCAGGAGCGATGCACTGGCACTCTCTCCGTACCCAGTGGCCTCTGCCATACTTTGAGCTGCAACGAACCTTGAGCTGAACGTTTAGGACTCCTACTCTGTCATACCTTGAGCTGCAACCAATGATCCCATTGCCACTGAACGTTTACGACTCCTACTCTGTCATACCTTGAGCTGCAACGAACCTTGTGTTGAACGTTTACGATTCCTACTCTGTCATACTTGAGCTGCAACGAAAATGAGCTGAACGTTTACAACTCCTTCTCTGTCATACTTGAGCTGCAACGAACCTTAAGCTGAACGTTTACGACTCCTACTCTGTCATACTTGAGCTGCAACGAACCTTGAGCTGAACGTTTACGACTCCTACTCTGTCATACTTGAGCTGCAACCAATGATCCCTTATTTTACGTATTCAACTTGCTGTTATTTGAAATTTCTTGGTACTTGTCTAGTCGCACAAGGTTGTATGAATTTTCAAGACTCCTAATGTTAATTCTATGAGATTCCCTTCTCTAGAATAAACATTACCGAAGTTTAAGATATCTATTTTCTGTTTTATTATCTCAAATCATAAGGTGGCGGGTCCCTTGAGTAATTACTGTTGTTTCAAAGCGCCCTTGATTGCCTTCGCCAGCTTGACATCCCCACGTGCATAAACGGCGTAGCTCTAATTTATATCAATAAGAATCTGTAAGACATCTGAATTTTATTTTTAGAGCTCTGAATTCGCGTTCCATGAAATTGCGACAGCAAATTTTCCTTTTGTGTATCCCTTTGTGAAGTAATAGAGATATATGGGGTTCGAAATTCAGCGCTCTATGTTCAACCTTCTACGTCGCAATGTATTTATATGATAGAAGAAACACGTAGGCAATTCGCAGTTGAAAAAATCAATTTATTAAATTATAAAATTGCACTTAATTTAATCTGCCGCCTTGAAATAAAACAAGGGGATATGGGGTAACCGGGGACGTGGGGTCGATGCCATCACGGAGGCCCTCTCAGGGCCCCTCCACGGGACGTCCCGCGACTGCCCACCCCGCCAGTCACTATAACTTCTTCCCCACGGAAGCGCTCCTCCTCCCCCGACGCCGGTACTCTTCCATGGACCTCCTCCGCCTTTAAGATGGTACGGGGATTTATAATCCAAAAACGCATATATTTGTCATACATTTCAAGCGATGTAAAATTGAAAAATCCGGTGAATAATTCTGTCAGTTTCTGATAAATTATAGCAGAGTTTAAACTATGACACCTAGTGCGCAAATCTGTCTTCCATGAACCGCTTACCATTTGTCCGTCACCAGAAAATGACGGCTGGCCACAGACTTCATCATTATATCAAAAGCCGCCCATCCCGGAGCTAGGGGTGAAATTCAAAAGAAATTCGTATAAACTTACTTGCAAACTCGTGCATTGCAGAAAAAACTCTACACGCAGCTCAGCAATATTAGGAACATTAATCTAGAATGATCGAGATTGATGGTTGGCCACCCCAGATGGGGTTTGTGCTGGGTTCTGCACATGTCGAAGACGGTGGTGCATCGGTGCAGATTCTTTGTCGACCTAAAACGAGGCGATGACGCAAGAAACTGGAAGTTTTTGGCTTAGAAGAATGACGTGGCAACGACCGACTTGTCTTGAATTTAGGGTGTAGCTCTGATGGAGTGAAGTGACGAGGCAACGACCGACTTGTCTTAAGTTTAGGGTGTAGCTCTGATGGAGTGAAGTGACGAGGCAACGACCGACTTGTCTTAAGTTTAGGGTGTAGCTCTGATGGAGTGAAGCGACTAGGCAACGACCGACTTGTCTTAAGTTTAGGGTGTAGCTCTGATGGAGTGAAGTGACGAGGCAAAGACCGACTTGTCTTAAGTTTAGGGTGTAGCTCTGATGGAGTGAAGCGACTAGGCAACGACCGACTTGTCTTAAATTTAGGGTGTAGCTCTGATGGAGTGAAGTGACGAGGCAACGACCGACTTGTCTTAAGTTTAGGGTGTAGCTCTGATGGAGTGAAGCGACTAGGCAACGACCGACTTGTCTTAAGTTTAGGGTGCAGCTCTGATGGAGTGAAGTGACGAGGCAAAGACCGACTTGTCTTAAATTTAGGGTGCAGCACTGAGCCACCGATGGAGTGAAATGAAGCCTCAGAGGACGCTAAGGCAGGTGCTTCTCTGAGGTTCAGAGGGACCAGGAGTTTTGTACGAGCACGCAAAACTTTCCAATTCGAGTGCTGAGGCGATTGCGAAGGCGGTTGGTTAAGTTTGGCGTCAATTATTTTAGGAAACATGGCAATACTTATTTTTATGAAATTGTCTGAAACAGCTCTATCTTTTCTTGCATGGTTTCATTACAATTTCAGCAAACGAATTACATAGATTCTATGAACATGAAGTCAATCCATTTCCAACGTTACATAAAAAAGTTCCCTCAACCTAACAATTTCAGCAAACAAATTACATAGATTCTATGAACATGAAATCAATCAATTTCCCACGTTACATAAAAAAATTTCCTCCACCTATTGTAAAATTTTTCATCTTTCATATTCCGAAATTTAGTGAACAAATGAGAAGTTAGAGAATGACAAGAAAAAATGAACAGGTTGCAGCTTGCGTTAAGATTTACACCCATGACCCCAGACACCCAATAACCCCCGGGGTGCCCAATATTGTACAGGTGGCGAGTGTCTGTGGCGGATGTGGCCAGGTCGTCCGCAGCTGTGTAAGCTTTACCTCGTCTGCCGGTCTCGTGACGGGGCTTAACATGTCTCAATGTCTCACTTACTAAGATGAATTAATGGAACGAACAAGCGAGTTTTTGCCGCGCCGTGTAATTTCTGGTCCCCTGAGATACAGAGGTTACCAAGACAGGGATATCCTACCTGCATGCTAAATTAGTTGTTCTCAACGCATGGATAAACATGCAAGCTAAAGAACAAAATAAGGTTGAAATGATTGCAGGTGTGAGCTATAATGATGGCTTTCGTGTCATTCGTGAGCTGAAAGTCATGACGATGCAAACATTATCCTTGTAAACACAATGATATGTCTATTCATTTGTAAACATAATCACGATTAGAACGAGAAGAAGCTTTTTTCACGAATAACATAAAGAAAGTTTGGAATTCGACTATTTCACTGAAAACTTAGAATGCACAAAGATTTTCCGAGACTTCCGCCGCAAAATATTTGAAAAAAATGACCGCAGAAAATTCAAATTAACACGCAAACAAGAAACAGCATTAAGAAAGCAAAACAAAAACATCGTAATCGCCAGCACCTGGCTCCATTCCGCCCACAAGCTTTGGATTACGCGTCTTTTGTGAGCTTCAGTGGCCGCTATTTTTTGCTCAAGCTTGCTAAGCTCTCTGGGATCACCATCAGGTGTACGTTCAAGTCTCCTTTGCTGACATATAGTGAAACTTGCTACTCAACAAATAATTAAATAAACTCATAATTCGAACCATCAAAGATAAGCTACGCGTAAAATAAAGTTCTCGACCAATAGTCAATTGCACAGCACTAATTCTGTGTAAGTGATTATCGATCATTGAAACAGCAATCGCTTGTCGTTCTCATCTTTCAGTGCGAGTGAGCAAAACAAATGAACGTTATCTCGTGAACAATTTCATATAACGAAAAAATTTCCTGGTCTTAATAATGCTCATGAAAGTCGTGCCTTGCGTCCTTCAAAGCAAGGAATATTCAGGTTGTGCGTCCATGAGCTACGCAAGCGGTTGAGAAATTGATCTCTAAACTGCACATCCTTTCATTTGATCTTAGGTTCATTTCTGGTGCCACCTGAATCAATTAGAGTCAGAAATTGCAGAGCGATAGCCCACAGATAAAAGAGTTTTCAAACTCTCTGCTGTATACAATACGAATTATCCAAGTTTTATCTAAATTACTATGCTAAACTTACCTTTAAATTAGACTATATTTATTCTACTTTCTATTCTGGGTTTTAAGGAGAAGCAACCGAAAATTTAAATAAACACACATTATCTTAACGTACTCATGCAGGGCAGTTTACACCACATTATCTTAACGTATACTCATGCTGGGCAGTTTACACCACATTATCTTAACGTATACTCATGCTGGGCAGTTTACACCACATTATCTTAATATCTTCCTGGACCAGGCAGGCCGTGGGTGGGGCACCGTGTCAGGTCGCGTTTCCCTATTGTCTCCAAGCGACTGTATTTTTGCACTCATCAAACGACGCGCATTTTTCCTCGGAATATACGCGTATTTCTGCGCCGTGTCATGCTAAACTATAAATATTTCCCTCCTGCATTCGATCGCCAAATGACTTTTCGTCCGTTTTTTAGCGAAAGATGTTCGCTTTATCAATTACCTTGAGATGAACAAATTACGGCGTGTATTCAAGATTTATTATGAATATTTGACATCCACTTTTCTTCTTCAAATGGTCTCAAATTAAAATTTTTTATTATGCATTTTAATTTGAACGCCTGCTTATTTTACCAAATTAAGCGTTCCTTTAAATATCTTCAATAAGCCCTCTTCTTTCCCCTTTTCTTACCGTTTATCACACTTTTTACTGCATTATCATATAATTTTCTACATATCATACATAATAAAAATTGGGTCAATATAGAACTGCATAAAATTATTTACGTGTTAATCTATTTCTGCATTTTTAAGTGTATTCAAATCAAATATTGCGATTCAATTGGCTTGGCATCTGTGACGGCCCACCACTTCACCACTTGAGTGGTGAAGTCAGCGACCACTTAACGCTTGAGTGGCACCGAGCAATTTTTTTGCAATAGTACATCTTGGTAGTAGTACAATCACAATAGTACAATTTTTTCCAGTACTTCTTGGGTATTGTTTCACCTCCAAGTATAAAAGTTCTGTTTCGTAGAAAAATTAGCCCAGTTTCCGTACTAAGATGACCACGAACAATGTTGAGTTCAAGTTAACAGCAAGAATGGTCTACTATGGACGCACGCATTATTTGGTGTCGCTCAGCAATGCAGCGCCCAGCCCAAGTAAAGGTCCGGGCCCGTACTTTCAAAAAATGTTAAGAGATCGTAAGTTCATCAGCCAATCATTGACGGCCTTTCAAGCAAAATCCTGCCAATCACAGACAAGAAAATAGAACGTAAGTACTGACGTTCACTTAGCGAATTCTGAAAGTATGGCCCCCGGACGTCAGCGGCCGCGCGGTCGTTGCTACGAAGTCTTGAGGATAACACGGAGAGCAGCAAGACGGTGGACCGTTAAGCTACTGATGCAACTATTGTAATGATTACTAGTTTTTTAAAGACTATTATAATTATAAAGCTTATATTAAGCAGAAGTTTTCGCTTCAACTGGAATAAATTCCCTGATCATTTTTCCCTTTAAGTATAGATGGAGAGAGGAAGCAATGAGGCAGAGGTCATCTAAAGAAAGCAAGTTCATTTGTGCAGAAAACTGGCTTCATTATTGCCAATGTGGCTCAACCAGTCGGCTTTTGTCGGATAAAAAAATTAAAATGTATTTCATTTTCTTCCCCTTATGGTGAAACTGGTCTTTTATTCTCATGAAAACAAAAAAGAAGTCGCTGTTTGCCCATCAATCTTTTCAGTCTTGTGAGATGACGCGAGCCTCACCCGCTCTTATACTTTACTGCAGGAAGAGTTCTTCGTGAGTACCTCAATGCTCCAGACCATGAATCTTACACAAACATAATCATGGCGTTTAAATTTTGCCGCTTTGTTTATAGTTGATGGTCCACTCGCTGCAAGCATATATTCTTATTTCTTATATTCATATTCAAATGCGAATAAGACATATTCATATTCGCAAAACGTGAAAATTTAAAATGATTTGCCTTACGCAGGTTTTGACTTACGTGGACTCAAAATTCGGGATCACTGGAATCTACCCCTGAGATAAATCACTAATGACGACGTTTATTACAGTTAAATTCAACGTTTAAACGCTTAACGTTGACAAACGCTGATATAAAGTCATATGCATGGTGCGAAATTGCGAAGTTACGATAAGAAAGCAATTAATATCGCATCAACCGTAGTTAGGAGGAAATTCATTCAGCATTCTTTATTGATGGAATAATTCATTAATATTTCAAGTGATTTAAATTAGCATATAATATATTTAATTCTATTTATTTATTAATATTATTTGGTAATTTAATTTTCACAATGTTTGGTTGTATAGAAGCAGCCCTGTCATCTCTACGTATAAGTGGAGTGAAGCAATAGGTTTTGTAAGGAGGACGTTCAGTGTTGGAGAAGAGCGCCCAGCTCGTCAAGGTCTGCTCAGTTTGTCAACACGAGGGCAGTGCACCGCGGCCAGCAGCAGATAAGCGGGACATTAACGCTTCCTCATCAATTATGGAGGGACAGTGATGACCAAATGGTGCCTCTGAATACATTATCTCTTCAACATAAGTCAAGCTCTTGCCAAGCCAACCCAGAAACAAAGGCTCGATTACCCAGCCTCTGATTATGTGTCATCTGTGAGTAGGGGGCATTCGTCCTGCTTATCATAATTATAATCAAACGTAAATAAACATTTTTCCGGCAGATGTTAATTCAGATTGTTGTTACTATGATCGCCTACCATCAAAAATTTCTCAAATAAGCTTAAAAAATTTTTTGTGCATACTGTCGACTAACCGCCTGACGCTTCCTCACAAGTAGGCCATTCAACTCTTGTTGAGTTCTTGTTCTTAATTTCAGTTCTAAAATATGACTCAACTGTGAGAAGTTCCCGCATACTGAAGGAGGATTCCTCGGGTCGGCTGGGAACAATTAAGACTTGAAAAACATGAAGCAACTCCTGCATTTTACAGTGAAATAAATATGCCAAGTTGTTAGCGTGATGGTGATGTTGGACCGTTATTACTTCAGCCCTAACCAGACCGAACTTCAAGACTACAACCGAACAGGGTAGAGCGAGTGGTATTTTGGCTACTCTATTGTTATAGAAGACGCCGATGATAAACCAAGATGCAGACATAATGAAAAAGCCAGCACGACCTGAACTAAATAATCGTAACGACGGAGTGACTTTCTGAAATCAAAACAAAAAATCTTAAACGTAAATTAACAATCGAGGTGTAAGCCGAGAACCTGAGTTATCACTACCAATATAATCACACATAATTAAAAAATATCATAAACACACGGTCTCAATGTCACAATTAACGAAATTAACAGCAACATCGAAGCACAGGGTGCTTCACCATGGACCTAATTAAGTTTCGGAAGCTATCCCAGAATATTATTTCTGAAAATTAAAGGTAACAAAGTGGTAAAGCTCAGGAAATAAAATTTTTTGTGTCAATATGCGAAGCAAGTATCAAATCACTACAAAAAAACTCTACAAAATCGCGGCACAAAAATAATGACCAACGAAGAATGGCTACAAATGAGACATGGACTTTGAACAATCTTATTCTATTTTTATATGAACAGCATTAAATTCAATGGTTTGGACATTTGAGAACTACTCAATTTGTGAAGTCAATTAAAAAATTCGCTTCGGCATTTAATCATTGCAGCTGCAGGCCGCGCATCTTTCGCACTGCAGTTATGCGCAGTTGCAGGGCAGTACACTCGACATTTGGATGAGTAACGTTCATCTCATGCATGGCGTTCACTGACCACCATAGCAGTAACGTTCATCTCATGCATGGCGTTCACTGACCACCATAGCAGTAACGTTCATCTCATGCATGGCGTTCACTGACCACCATAGCAGTAACGTATGCACGGCGTTCACTGACCACCATAGCAGTAACGTCCATCTCATGCACGGCGTTCACTGACCACCATAGCAGTAATTAACGTCCATCGTAAGCTCATCGTTCGATGTAAGACACAACTCACACAAGCAATAAGAAATTAGATCACAAATAACACAGGCAGTCGCACTCAAGCGGCCGCGGTCCCGGAGGCAAAATCGAGTTGCAAGCGTCGGCTCAAGTCGCTTCAAATGGCGGCAAGTTTTTAAGGCTGAAGTCAACGGCTAGCGCTCGTAATGGGTGAAAAATAAAGCACCTATCAGAAAATGACGGAATTGTACAGTTTGCCTTCAAAATTTCCCTTCGTAAATGCGAAGGCCCTGTCGGTGTAGCAATAAAATGATTGCATCCCGCCACTTGCCCCGATCAACGGGCCTAATTTCCATTCATATCGCGATCCTGGATTTGATAGCTTGCGTCCGGGCAAATTCTTTGCTGAAGTTGAGATTATCATGGAATGTTCTCTGTTTTAAAATACAGTAATGCTTAGCCGGTAGCTGAGAGCGGCTGTATCATGAAGCCAGTCGAATTTTTCGCATAAAAATACAGCACTAATCTGTTCAGGTTTTGTCTAGCCTGCGTGTGAATGGACTTATTTGCTCGTAGGTATGAGTGTCTAGAGTCTTTCTTAGATGTCATGCAAGGAACATGTACCTTGAGTAATATTTGCCGTGCTCTGCCGTTCATAACACGCCTATAACACGCCTATAAATGTGTTTTTAAATAAATCATGAGTGGAACATGTGCCGTACACTGCCGCTCATTACACGCCTATAACACGCCTATAAATGTGTCTTTTAATAAATCATGAGTGGAACATGTGCCGTACACTGCCGCTCATTACACGCCTATAACACGCTTGTACCATTTTCATGAATTTGAAATGTTTAACCACTCAAGATTTAGAACTTGGTTTATGAAGAGACGAATTGTACAGAATTTCAATGAGGAAGAGTTATTAATAAAATATTACGGACAAGAAATCTTTGACCTCATGTCAAGCTTTGCCGAGTCCCACGTCAGCGTTTCTCCGGGTTTCAAGAACTTATTAAAATTACTTTTATTAAATAGCGCTATTGACCGCCTAAAATATCTCTAAATTGATATAGTTCAGCTATTATTTAAACTTTCTCTGACAATTCATTTCCGAATCAACACTAAAGCGTTTTAATACACACGCCGCTAGCTCTTTTAATACATATAGCGCGAACCGCTATGTTGACGGTTCAGGCGCCGACAGTTCTTGTGGTGGTCAAGAATGCAAGGATAAAGCATGGGGGCATTTATAAAATTTATAACTTGAGGGGCAATGATAAAGATAATGGGGGAATTTCTAGTTTACCTACGTTAGGGGTAATATTCACATTCGGTGTCATAGTCTGAATTCAATAACTGGTCACAAGCCACTTATACTCTGGCCACCAGCGCCATGGGTTAGTAGCTTAATGTGTGCTCTTAATAGGAAATCTTCATTTGCCATACCTGCAATCATTATATTCTGTACGACCTTTGAAACATTTAAGAAGTCATGCTAATTTCTTTGCATCCATTCCAGTTCCGGTTTTGGAGATTTTATGGTACGCCCGAGTTAACAGCAAGACTATTGAGACTACCACGGCATTTTTTTGTCGTCAGAAGACCTATATTTAACGGCCTGGTCTTGCCAGTCGTCTGTGATTCTACCGTCAGTCGCTTGTGATTCTACCGTCAGTCGTCTGTGCTTCTGCATTCAGTTGTCTGTGATTCTACCGTCAGTCGCCTGTGATTCTGCCGTCAGTCGCCTGTGATTCTACCGTCAGTCGTCTGTGATTCTGCCGTCAGTCGTCTGTGATTCTGCTGTCAGTCGTCTGTGATTCTACCGTCAGTCGTCTGTGATTCTGCCATCAGTCGTTTGTGATTCTGCATTCAGTCGCCTGTGATTCTACCGTCAGTCGTCTGTGATTCTACCGTCATTCGTCTGTGATTCTGCTGTCAGTCGTCTGTGATTCTACCGTCAGTCGTCTGTGATTCTACCGTCA
>NW_025936059.1:80834-106058 GCF_000764305.2 Hyalella azteca | reverse complement strand
CGGGGGACGGTGGCAGGCTGCAGTGACTGTAGCGGGGGACGGTGGCAGGCTGCAGTGACTGTAGCGGGGGACGGTGGCAGGCTGCAGTGGCTGTAGCGGGGGACGGTGGCAGGCTGCAGTGGCTGTAGCGGGGGACAGTGGCAGGCTGCAGTGACTGTATATATAGTGATAGCTAGTCTGTATCTAGCCTTAAAGGCTGTTGTTCAGTATCTAGATGTTGTCATTGATCTTTTATAAGAATATTAAATACGGAATTTTGTCTGTTGAAATTCATTGTCTAACATGACGAAAACCGAATCAAAAGTTTGTATTATAGATATTATGACTTTTATGAGTCGTATTGGAGTTCACTAGATCTGTAAGCATCCGATTTGCTCAGAATTTCTATTTCACGCATTCCTTAATAATACTATCGTCAATTTATACGGTTTATCCAATTATCAGTAAGCAAATACTGTAGGTATAGAAACAGTGGTGCAATTAGAGATCAATTGAGCTAAACTGGCACAGACCTCAAGGCCACTTAAGGTGACCGCAACAGCTCGTAAATTCTGTGACCATAACAATGTTTACCAACAGTTTGGTATCTCCCATGGCCAGGTGCAGGCAGTCGAAAAAAATGCGAAACAATTCAAAGAATTTCACTGCCTTTTGTGATGTGTGACCGCTACAAATAACGCTATTCAGGTTCGGAGGTTTGTACGGTTTTTTACCGGTGTTTTTCTTATTTGTTAATGCCACTCAAGAAAAACACGCATAATGTTCGCCGGAAATTGTTGTCTTCCATCCATGAATTTTTAGCTTCGCCGTTTAATGCGATGGAACATTTACGGGCGCTGGTGCTTGTAGGATGTGATTGTATGTATAGTGTATGTATGTATTAAATGGGCAATATGTGATAAATTATGAGATGTAGGAACTGAATGTGCAGTACATAAATTTATGGATAATCCATATCCACTTGAAATGAAGTGGATATGGATTATCCAAGTGAAGCGTGGAGCGAGGACGATGCTTCTGCTGCGGCCACCAACAGCTACTTCTCTCTGCAACAGAATGTCATTACATCATTAATGTCATAAATAAGTAACAGCCCAACATAATATCTCATTTGACGCACCGTCAAACGGTTTTTTGATTGCTTGTCTTCTGCATTGGTCAGCATAACGCACTCAAACTGGTCCTCTCGATCAGCATTAGTCAGCCGCTGTCGCTAGAACTAGATTTTAGCCGAGGTCAGCAATAATTAATAGAACACTTCAGTCAGTGTCAGCAGCACCAACAGCACTCTCTACAGCCCCCACCATCAGACCCCAGGCACCCAAGACCCCCGGCACCCAAGACCCCAGGCCTGTCTCTTATACACATCTAGATGTGTATAAGAGACAGCTGTAGCGGGGGACTGGGAGGCCGAAGATGTGTTTGAGTTGGGACGACAGGACGTGTACAGCGGCTCCCGTAGTGAAGCCTGAGATGAGCATGTCAGAGAGCAACACGCACATGTCACCCAGGTGCAGGAGACCGAAGAGAATCTACCAGCAAAACACGCGAGCTTGATTGTGGATGATGGCATTTTGATTAAATTAAATAAAATTTAGTAAACAACACCAACTTACTAACATTTAGTAAACAACAGCAAAAACATAAATGTCCAAAACTAATTTAACCAAAATATGCTACCTATTTTTGCTTCAAAAAGAACCTGGAGTTGAACTCAAACTTAACTGCTTTGAATTTCATCAATCGAGTGGAGCATTGTGAAACTAACTTGCCACACTCCGACCATGAAGGCGACAGCCACGCACACTTGCAGGGGCGTGTACTGCACCGGGCCGCTGCTGCTCTCAGGACCTGAGGTGGTCATGGTAGACAATCCAGTGAGCAACGTGTCATTCACGGCGTCAGCAAACCCGACCGGTGCCTGAGAGACGTCAGACAGGGAGCTGGACTTGTCTAAGCTCCGAGCAGAAATCCTCAAGCTGTTGAGAATGGCAGCCGAGCCCGAGTTAGGCAACACGGATGAAGGCATGGTTGTGTTGTCGAGATGCTGTCTCTTATACACATCTAGATGTGTATAAGAGACAGNGACAGCAGCACGACGCTAACACTGTAGTGACAGCGCTGTGCTGCTCTATAGTGACAGCAGCACGACGCTAACACTGTAGTGACAGCGCTGTGCTGCTCTATAGTGACAGCAGCACGACGCTAACACTGTAGTGACAGCGCTGTGTTGCTCTATAGTGACAGCAGCACGACGCTAACACTGTAGTGACAGCGCTGTGCTGCTCTATAGTGACAGCAGCACGACGCTAACACTGTACTGACAGCGCTGTGCTGCTCTATAGTGACGGAAATAGTTTTCTCCACACGCAGGGCAGTTCACACCACATTATCTTACCGTCTCTCTGGCCGTTTTATTACACTTTATTGCATTATTATCTAATTTTCTATATATCACAATAAAAATCAGGTTGAAATAGAACTGCATAAAATTATTTACGTGTTAATCTATTCGTACATTATTAAGTGTATTCAAATCAAATATTGCGATTCAATTGGCTTGGCATCCGTGACGGACCACCACTTCACCACTTGAATAGTGAAGTCAGCGACCACTTGGGGCTTGAGTGGCACCGAGTAATTTTTTTGCAATAGTACATCCTGGAGGTAGTACAATTGCAATAGTACATCCTGGAGGTAGTACAATTGCATCAGTACATCCTAGCGGTAGTACATTTGCAACAGTACATCCTGGCGGTAGTACAAATTCGATAGTACAATTTTTTCCACTACTATGCACTACGCTGGCCGCCTGTAACGCGCCCATGAATGTGAGCTCAAGTCATCCAGCAGGTCACGCGCGGCCTGAGAAGAAGTGGTGCAACAGCTCTGCTGCTGGCTGTTGTAGTGTCTGTTATCATGTTATGGTGCCTGTTATGGTGCCTGTTATAGTGACTGTTATGGTGCCTGTTATGGTGACTTATGGTGACTGATATGGTGCCTGTTATGCTGACTCTGCTGGTGGGTTTATTTCTTCAGAGCTTTGAATAAAATTGTTATACAAGCATGGAGGTTTCGTACGTCAGGCACGTTCCGGTAACCGCGGTGACTGGGTCGGGTCCAAACGTTTAAACTAAATTACTACTCTTCACTCTAGCATGTGATGCCAAATTTGACAGACAAGACAGAGACTGTGGACGCTAAGTTTGACGCATTGCTTAGGTACAGGAAAGTTTTGAGGCTTGACAAACCTGAGAAAAAAACGGATTCATGGGCGAGATTTCTTGGTACAACCAAGACTGACAAGTTTGATCATGTAGACGGGCAGCCGACTAGTCGTTCAAACTTCTTCCTCTTCGTCATATTGTTGCTGAGGCTCTAACATTGTTTATTGTAAGTTCTTGTGTTGCACGGGAAAATGTCACATCAAGACATACGACATGAGTTACACTATTTCTTCTGTGAGTTAATATTTCTACGGGTATATCGTAGTTCCTTGCCCATCTCAAATTAAATTGAAAGGCCACAGGAACAAAAAAAGCACTAACGATGCGACTTTGAGAAGTACACGGAAGTAGATCCTACAGCTAGCAATGACTTTGTAACTAAGATAGTCAATAACTTATTTTCTTATTTTGTAAAGTTTAGCGGCAATAATGTGCTAAAATAGAGCAATGAATCACTAATAATTTCTCATAATAGTTACCTTGAAGTATTCTGTCTACAGAAATTTTTACATGGTCTTGCTGTTCTCCGATATTATTGTACTTAAAACTTGTTTGTAAATTATAGTTGTGAACTCGAGCTCCTTGTAACTACGTCAGGATGCTAAAAATCTCGGAGTAGTAGCGAGTCTTTGGTAAAGAGCTAACCAAAGTCTTCACCATAGTGTCTCTTTTCATAAGTATGGTGCTACAACGTCTAACAATTCACCATAAATTTTCATGTCCATACGAAGTAATTGTGCCGATCTCAAAGCTCGCATTGTAATTCCCGTTATAGTTTCAGTTGAGAGATTTTTCTTCTATCCAGAAACCGTCCGCGCACGTCTACATCTCCTCATTCTGTTCGCAATCGGTCACACTTGTCTTCGTGTGCCCAGAAAACTTCCCCATGGATCCGTTTTCCCAGGTTTGTCATACCTCAAAACTGTCATGCACGACGTCAAACTTAGCGTCCATTATTTATTACGCAGAGTAAAGAGTTGACTGTTTCAGTCAGCCAGCCCGCAGGCAAAACATTAATGCATTTTTTTTTGTCCACAAGCTCCATCTTGCATGTAAAACTTGGCATGACATGCAAGACTGACGATAATTTTGAACGTGTGGACGGAGCTTTATGTCGTGGCCTAGTACAAGTATGTCGAAGACTGCAGGGCGAGCATGCATATGTCAATACTACTTATATCATTTAGTTATGCTCGAAATTCAAGTTGATAAACAGTTTAAAAGCAAAGAAGATGCCAAGTAAATCTACCTCATGTTTATCACGTAAGGCTCGAAGCTCATGCCCAAACTGGTAAATTTAGATTTTTCGATAAACGGAGATCCTAAAGCGACCGGTATTTATTTCTAAATATCGTTGATAGTTGAGAAATTTAGATAGTTTAGAAACTACTATATATTGTTGGCTTCCAACTCCGTGCTTTATTTATTGATGAATGTTTACAGTCAAGAAAATCGGAGGAAATGTCCAGAAGAGAGGAATATTTAATGATCACAAAAGTGTTATCAACATATCTTACATAAAAGTGAGCTAAAGATCAATGGGCAGTGGACAAGCCAAGAAACCCCGTTTAAGCACACGAAAATTTATGTTGTGGAGGCAGGACCAATAGAAAGACCGATTCTTGAGCCATTAATTTAGTTGTATATAAATGTTACCGGAAAAGTTCACTAACACGAATCGAATGTAATTTTATTCATGCTATAGTGATAAACGAGTGCCAAATCCTAAAAAATATCTGCAGCCTTGTGAAAGCCCCATTTGCTTCCAGTAGATAAACTACCCATCTTGACAACCCTGATGCCATCGGTCGTGTACCAAACACGCACCGAAAAACATCCTCACTGCTGATGTGTTGCACTTGAATTTGCTTTATTATGTTGTATTTCGGGATTTTAATCAGTTAAAAATCCCTAAGTTATTACCTTCAAAATATTTGTCTTCCTAGTCACAACATATTTTGCATCTGCGGAACTACGGTTTTGTAAAGAATTTAACTTGAAGCTGGTTGATTTTGGTTGATAATAAATCTTGTTAAAAACAAACACTTGAACATTCTCTGGCTGTGTAATTGTAAATACCGCAGCGTTGAGAGATGTTTGAATTTCAATGAAGATAGCTCCAAAATTCGTTACTTTACAGTCTTTAAATAGATCACTCTTTACAGGCTATACACCGGTGTATATGTTCTATATTTCCACATAAACCCTTGAGCGATGAGCATCGGGTTCAACATCAAGCGAATACCTCGCCGCTATTCACCTCTGCGCTGCACAGACATATAACTCTATACATAATGCTGACAATCAAGCAAAGAAATGGTACATCATTTATCAGATGACCTATGTTAATTAAACTCGAGGAACTTAGATCATTCAACGATGTTAATCTCATTTAATCCCCATTGTGGTTCATACATGCAAAGGGTGTTTGTTAATTCAATGAGATGTTGTTGGATCATTCAATTGTTTGCCTGTGTAATCCTGATGACCTCAGAGGCAGTCACGAGCAGCCGCTGTAGGAAGACGCTGTCCAACCCTAAATCGGAGATTTACTTAAACAAATTGAATATTTTTGAAAAGAATGATCCTTTTTCTCGGACATGAGTTCTAGAATAAGATTTACAATAAAAGTTAGCTTTATTTTGTGATTTTCTCCCAAGAATTCAGTCTTGCAGCGGTGAAATCAACCACAAACGTCGACAAGGATTCAGAAACAGAACAGACGGCCACTTTCTAGTAAATAATGTTTACGTTGCGAAGAATTTCAGCAAATTCAGAGAGATTTATACTCGTGCATTGTATTGCATAACAGATCGTGTTGCGTTTCCGTTCCATAAATCATGTAAAGAGAAGAGAGATTAAGATGAGGGCGACATAATGATGTTGAGGGCAACAGGAGCAATATTAGATGTTGAGGGCAACAGGAGCAATATTAGATGTTGAGGGCAACAGGGACGACATAATGATGTTGGGGGAAACAAGGACGACATAATGATGTTGAGGGCAACAGGGACGACATAATGATGTTGAGGGCAACAGGGACGACATAATGATGTTGAGGGCAACAGGGGGCGTTCTGCACACATGGCCTGACGTCATCACATGTGAGCTGACACTGCTGCTCGCACACTTGGCCTGACGTCATCACATGTGAGCTGACACTGCTGCTCGCACACTTGGCCTGACGTCATCACATGTGAGCTGACACTGCTGCTCGCACACATCGCCTGACGTCATCACATGTGAGCTGACACTGCTGCTCTGCACACATGGCCTGACGTCATGTCTAGTCAGCAGCTTCCGTTGGCTCAGCGCAGGTGTTGAGGCTGGCGCTTCCAAAGCAGGCGCCATGTGAGGCACTCTTGTGCGCCAGCAACTTCCGGAAAATTGGAAAAATATAACTCAGTACTCACTGCAGTGAGTGACAGAGCGCGCATTTTCTCGTCGACGAAAACTTGAAGTCACGGACAGATGGCCGGACGTACACGGGTAGATGGCCGGACATGGCGAGCACAATAGTGCATTTTTTCCATAAATGAGAAAATGCGCTAAAAAGGTTGTCAATTCTTTTCGAAATATCCCGATATTCCCCATAGAATCTAACTTTTTATTTCAGTGGAAGACAAGTTTTATACCAATATTTATTTAATTTTCCCGCATCAACTCTACAATAACCTGCCATTTCAGTAACAAATTTTATCTTAATATGAATTAAATAAAAAAATTGAGGCTAGACGAAAGTCTTTCTAGTGATTCTTTCATTCATTTCTAGAAATATATTAAAATGTGTGGTTTCGTGAGGGGTTTTGACCGGTTTCCGGAATTCAATAAATATATATCATGGTATCAGAAAAACACTAAAAAATCTGTATTATGACAATATGCAATTCTATAAATATACGGTATACTCTCAGCTACAAATAATCTAGTCTAGCCAGGTTACTATAGTTTCAGCTCACGCAACAAGCTGAGCTGACAGACAAATCTCTACTGATCACATATAAACTCTTTCTTCCAACGTCAGCTCAGCTCAACGGTATAGTAAAAACGTTACGCTTCAACGCTCGGCTTCAAATTTTGTTTTATGTTAAAAAACTAAAAGCACTCAGACGAGCATCCAACGTCAGCTCAGCTCAACGGTAGTAAAAACGTTACGTTTTAACGCTCTTTTTCAAATTTTGTTTACTGTTAAAAAACTAAAAGTCGCAGACGATCGAGCAGCTTCGAACAAGCTATATATTTTGTAGCCTTAAGCAAAGCTCTGTAGGGATCTCCATACTTATCGGTTAATTTAAAAACTGATAGCTTGCATTAGAGATGTAATTTGCTGGGGCGAGCTTGCCAGTACAGCGGTCTCACTCACTAATTCGTGCGACTTGACAGCTACGAATCCGTTTATGATCGTGTGTCTTGAAAAGTTCGTCGTGTCTAACGGAAACTTCAGCAAATAATAATTAAAAGTAAATATCAATAATTGCTCTTCGAAGATTTTTTCGTTTTTTCTTAAATCGGTCTTCAATTTCGTATATCCTTATTCAATTTCATGGATATCCATCATATCATTAAGCTTTTGATTTACACAAAAACTTGAAAGCTCATGCACTTTTTCCTCTTTGAATCCCTCACTTTTTTCTTTTCTTTTTCTCGTTATATGTGAAGCTATTTAACTAAGGAAGCTGACGAAAAATGCAGCGTCACGACTATTTATGGCAAATGCATTGACAATCATAGTAAAAAACTATCCTCTATAACCTGTCTCTTATACACATCTAGATGTGTATAAGAGACAGGTTTAGAGAGAAATTACTAAGTGAAAAAATGCGTCTTAATTAGTAATACATGAAAGATGCTCAGAAAATGNTTCATGCCGGGATCTGTTGAACTGTTCCTGTTCATGCCGGGAACTGTTGCACTGTTCCTGCACATACCGGAAACTGTTGCACTGTTCCTGCACATACCGGAAACTGCTTACCTGTTCCTGTTTGTACCGGAAACTGTTGACCTGTTTCTGTTCATGCCGACAACTGTTGAACTGTTCCTGTTCACGGGCCGGAAGCTATTCAACAGGCGGCGTAACAGATGTTGATGCATGTTAGGGTGAAGGGGGGCGATGTTTACACACACATTACCAGCCCTGATGTCTACCTGACAGCACCTGTACTGGAACTATCACTGAGATTTGACAAGTGTACAGGGCAAGTGTTTATGTTGGGACATGCAATTTTTCTCGTTAACTACTGATCTTTTTTCATCAATTCGCTTTGATTTTTAAAGCCAGGATCTCTGATGTTTGCTCATAAAACAAAAATTTAATCTAAAAAATTGTGATTGAATTTAACACATACATAAAAACTTAGATCAGTACTCATTGCAGTGACGAAACTCATTTTCTCGTCGACGAAAACGTGAAGTTACGGTCGGACAGACAGACAGACTGACAGACAGACGGACGGACGGACACGGCGAGCACAATAGCGCCTTCGTTCTATTATGAGAAAATTCGCTGAAAAGTGCTTTTGCATATTTATTTATTATTAAGAAACGCGAAAATTCTCACCTCAACCGGCTTATAAATCGTATTCACTGCAAGCCAGAGACCGCCCCGTGCCGGTGCCAGCATTCATGGCGCGGTGAGGGCGGCTGCTGACGCAGGGATAAATGAGGAGAATTATTCTGCGTCATGAGGCGCCAGGGCCTTAGCCTCCATGACGCAACAANCTAACCAGAAAAATCTAGATTCTGTGATGACGTCATGTCTGATCTTCCTCAGGTTTCTTTAGACAAAAAAAATCCGGATGCTAATTTTTCTTTTTACTAATAGTTAAATGCTCCTGTATTTTTTATTTTTTAATTCATAAAGTATAGTTTGCGATGCAATCACGAAGCTTTTTTGAATCCCATTTGTTTCCTACAGTAGAGGAAATAGCTATTTCCATCCGTATTTTATGGCAGATTTACATTCTCACGCTATTTATTAATATTATTGTGTAATTTTGCCATATTATAAGAATTGTATTCTGGTGAAGGTGCAGCGCATGTCTCGCTCGTGTCGAGCGCCTAACACTACATTATGAAGAACATGATTACAACGATGGTGACAGTCTTGCACCGGTGCACAGGTTACAATAATGGTAACCTGCAATGGTGCGCAGGTTACAATGGTAGTGACAGTGTTACACTGGTGCGCTGGTGACAATGACGGTAACCTACACCGGTGCGCAGGTGACAATAATGGTAACCTACACCGGTGCGCAAGTTACAATGACGGTAACCTGCACCGGAGCGCATGCGCAGGTTACTAAAATGGTAACCTGCACCGGTGCGCAGGTGCAGCGGGTGTTCACTGTTCACGCTATATGTCGCAGGCCGGTACGAGGCTGTCTTCCTTGACCTGCTCGCCGCACGGACGAAGTGCCAACGCATGGCACCTCTGCCACCACGACCTACTAACCTATCCTCCACCATCGTACGTGTCTCTTCTCGTCCTCAACAACACAATTAACAGCGGCCTGATCTTGGCCTAGTGCCGCCGGCCGCAGCTGCTTGCAAAACTTGCCTCTGCTTCTGCTTGGCATTTTGCACGCCTGGCTTTCACAGTTAACTTAACTGAAGAATTAATTAACTTGATATAAAACCTTCGAAGCAGTCGTGAGTGTTTTCACAGTTAACTTAACTGAAGAATTTTTGATATAAAACCTTCGAAGCAGTCGTGAGTGTATTCACAGTTAACTTAACTGAAGAATTAATTAACTTGATATAAAACCTTCGAAGCAGTCGTGGGTGTTTTCACAGTTAACTTAAATTAAGAATTATCTTCATATAAAACACACAAAGCAGTTGAGATTGTTTTGTGGTTTTGCCCTCTGAAGCAATAATTTTGTTAAATTAATTTGTGTAACCTTTTAAGTTACGACTTATGTACGGTTTTCAGCACACGGGCTTATTTTCAAGTGAGTTTTGTGGGTAATTCATAAATAAAGCAAAAGAATACGAGATTATTTTGTAAATAGAGCTTTGAATGATGTTTAATCCTGGCTTTTTTCTATTTATAGGAGCGCTTGACAATATTTTACACTTTTTAGGTTACGTGCACGTAATCAATGTAGAAATTTAACTTTCTAACGATTAATATTTATCTTTATAAGTAATTTTTTTCTTGGTCTTCAATCTCTTTAGCAAATATCAAGAAACTAACGAGCTGCATGATGGCATAGGTCTCCTCTGACAACGGTATAGCATTCGTAGCTTAATGCTAAGAATCATTTATTCGCGGTCAGAACGAATTTTTGCTTTCACGAAATTGAATTTTAAAAGCGGAAACAGAAAACCTAAATTGCGAGCCTAATTTGATAGTACAAATTCATAATACTTTTTGAACGCTCAAATTTTGTCGAGGTCATTTTATTAGCTGTACGTTACAGTACGTAGAAGCAACATCTTTACACTAAAGAAAAGGATGCTACGCTTTTCAAAAAAAAAACATATGTTTTGCAATATTTATTTTACCTTAATTTCACTTCACTCTTGAGTGGACGATTGCATGTTATGAATCGTTCATTAAATTGATTTGTAAGCTGGAGATTAGATTTATTTTCGATATTCCAAATCGTGCGCGGATGGCATTAAAGTTTAGCGCTCTCTAATATGTGTGTGCTCTCTACTATGATGTCTTCTCTAATATGATGTGTTTAATGCACGGATGGCATTTAAACATTAGTGCTCTCTACTATGATGTAAAGTTCAGAAGTTGCTCTCAAACGGCTCCTCCTTTCAATGGGCCACCCATTCTTCCCCATAGAGGAAGTGAAGGGACAAAGTTGAGGGACACGGCTGATGAGGTCATGCTTGGTCACCCTGTGCTTCTCGCTAACGGTCAAGTTCACGTAAAGAAATAATTAGGTCAACGCTGGACCCATGCAGGCGTCCACGGAAATGGCTCAGTCAATATACAAGCTGGGCCTATACTCTCAAAAAAGTTAAGAGATCGTAAGTTCATCAGCCAATCATTGACGGCCTTTCAAGCAAAATCCATCAATCATAGACAAGAAAACAGAGCGTAAGGACTTACGTTCACTTAGCGAGTTTTGAAAGTATGGCCCCTGTCTCCATCTCAAGTCTCCATCGAAAATAGGCGCCGTATTTGCTTGTCATTTCCGCGCGGAAGCTGAACGTGCGAGACCCTATAGCTGCTTTGGAATTTCTGACGATTAAGCGGAGCTCGGGAATGCGAGTAGTTATATTTCCAGATTCTGATAGGAAATTTTTCGTTTCTTGATAATTTACTATTGAGGTTAGTTATTCAAGACACTGGCCATTTGTGATACTGCAGGGCTACACACTTTATTCTTAAGTGGCTATTGTGGCAGGCTCTCATTCGCTCCGTTTGCCTTAGCATCAAGCTTATCTGGTCATTGGATAAATTCCCACATTCATCAGTACACTTTGTGAACTAATAAGCAACTTTCTGATGATTATTGTGTAGCTAATAAATAGAAGCGAAATTACTCATATTTGGCGTCAGAATCTTCTGCGATTACTACATCGAAGCTGTTTAGATTTCAGAGCGGCGAGCGGTCATATAGACGACCTCAGAAGGGCTTAACCCCTGGCAACCCTGGGCGAGGAATTGCCTTGATATCGATGCTGCGTGCGTCAGGAGTTCATGATGAAAGGAAAACATTATTTATAGCATTGAATAATGTTTTTTAATGTATTATTAAAATTATCAACTCAATAATTAAAACTGAAATTTCATTAATGGGCTCGAATTCAATTTCTCCGATCAACTTAGCAAAGGCGATTGCAGTGAGAAGAAAAAAAATTGCGGTTTTGAATGGTTTGGGGGATTTGTGTGTTAATAGTAATACGACAAAATCAATATTCACAAGAAACATGAGAATGTAAGCGTCCGTATGGTCTGGTGGTTAGACCGACACGAGGCGTCAAGACGGACGCGTGCTCTAGACTAAGTTATACGGATGACGTCATTCGTCGTAACTCGTCTCGAGAACCCACTGGAAAGAACCAGATATCCTGCAGGTCTTTAACATTGATGCACACGCGCGGTCTCAGCATCGCATTCGCATTATGAATAGTGATGATCGATCCACTTGTCCTGATTCGTGTATGGTGCCTATACGAGCTAACACGAAAAGGTTGAACTAATTAATCGGAAAAAAATCAAGTGTCCTAGATTCCTGCTGCTGTCTCTGCTACAGAGACAAGTGTCCTAGATTCCTGCTGCTGTCTCTGTTACAGAGGCAAGTGTCCTAGATTCCTGCTGCTGTCTCTGCTACAGAGGCAAGTGTCCTAGGTTCCTGCTGGTGTCTCTGCTACAGAGGCAAGTGTCCTAGTTTCCTGCTGCTGTCTCTGCTACAGAGGCAAGTGTCCTAGGTTCCTGCTGCTGTCTCTGCTACAGAGACAAGTGGCAAAATACCTTTAGTAGCCATGGCAAAATACTTGAGAGGTTGTCGCAGATCTATCATCTAAGCATGCAAATGTTGACGTTACTTAAACTTTTTGATTTTATTCATGCCACAACAGAGCCAAGTGGCAAAATACCTTAATGAGCCACGGCAACATACTTAAGAGGCTATAGCAGATCTAAGCATGCTAATGTAGACGTTGCCTAAACTTCTTTAATTTATACGTGCCAGGCTCCGCTACCACAACCATTAACCCTATTAACCGAAGTCATGAATTCAAGCTACTCTCATTTTCTGAAGTCAATTCGATAAACACATGAAGGATATGCCATCAAGAACCGATGAATCCATGGCTGTTTCCATGGCAGTGTTAGCCGTCATCTTAGCTTCGGTTAGAGACAGTTACGTAACGCTGTTATTTGAGCTCTGACGTCACAGCAGGCCTAAACGCTACCTAATCTTGTCATGCCGGGAGTTGTGGTAATATTTTTAACAGCGTACTGGCACTGGAAATGTGAACCTTTAATGTGTGAACCTTTGTGAACCTTATTTTCCTGGCAAATATTATTATTCTAACCGATTGCATTGCTGTTTGTTTTACATTGTATTTCCATTATTCCTGGTGATTGTGACTTGTATGAACTCCAAGCAGCGTAATTTCCAATCCAAATGTAATTTCCAAACAGCGACTGAAATGAATTAGCAATCCAATAACTAATTATCACTGGCAGCATCAACTTAATAGACGGCAACATGGCACGTGGAAGAGTTTAATCAATGCACATGATGGCCGACACAATCTGCACGCAATCTCCCCTAAGCAATCACCACGCGTGATCACTCGATAACAGCTCAAACAACTCGTCAAAAGTTGCTCATTTCTTCCACTGCTCAGTTTGACCGAGAACAAGATTCATCAAAATAAAGTTTGTCATCGTTTCTTGAAGTCCAACGCTAACGCCTTCAACGTATCAAGCCAAGCCATCGCTATCAACATTGCGATCTTGTGTCCGGAGCCCGAGAATGCTTACTATATTTAGGTAGCATGGATATCAAAACATATGATGTACTTAATTAACGTGACAATAAGAGACAGCCAGGTTTTACTGTGCCGTATTGTTTGTTCGGTAATCAATGTTAAGCATGCATGGCATGTATAAGGATTAACACGCTGCCTTTCGCTGTCAATTGAATACGATCGACAAGACATTATCCCTTCTCATTCTTTCTCGTGTCTATTTATTTTTCGCTTGCTATTAATCTTATGTGTGACGTGCCTTCGAAGTTCGTTTGTACCAGACGCCACGATAAATATTTCGTGGAATAATGATAATAATAATCGACCTAATTAATGAAGAATTAAATATTAACTCGTGCCTTATGTAACCGGACAATTACTAGTAAAATTTTACTATAAAATTCAGGAGTCATTGAAATTTCTTATATATCGGAATGATTTAAGTTTGATAATTATCACAGGAAACTTCCAAAAAGACAAACACGAATCCCATTACCGCAAATCGCACATATTATCCTTGTGTACGAACCATGATGAAGGTTAGCGAGTTCTTGGTGAACCTGCACGTCTGATGGCAACGTTGCAGACGTGTTGCAGACATGTTGCAGACGTGTTGCAGACGTGTTGCAGACGTGTTGCAGACGTGTTGCAGACGTGTTGCAGACGTGTTGCAGACGTGTTGCAACGTTCGTGGTGCAAGCATATGCACGGCGCTGCCACCAGCGACCTCTCACCTCGCCTGCCACGGCCAGTCTTATAGGTTGTGATCATGGCAAGGTCATACCACGCCAGCCATGCAACGCTAAAAAAATGTCAATTAATTAGTAACTGACATCGTAATAAAGTGGAATTTATGGTGAACAACTCACGATAACATGAAGATATGAATTATATTATAATATCTTAGGAACGCATGATTTTGCAAGTGATGTCCACGGAACATATTTTACATCAGCATTTTGCATGCCGAGACATGGCGTTCATTTCATAATGATGCTGATTAAAATATTTGAGGAAAAGTTGATTAAATTTTTCATCTTAATCAGAGTTCGAAAAAAAGTCCTTCAGGTTCTGCGATACGTTCTCAAAGTAACTTGCGGAAAAGATTGAACTGAAAGCCAGCGGTGGATAATGGAGTGAATAAATATTAGGAATAACTTCTGTAATAATAATTGGAATAACTACTGTAATTTGAATTGCTCGTGCATTGTTCACATATTCAAGACATAACGCGTAAGTATTTACAGTGCAGCTGTGCTCACAATAGAGTCCAAGCTATAGACTGCCTGACAACCTGTCAACTGATACAAGATGACGTCACGGGACAGAACAAACGAACGAACACACTAACACATCCGCACTCACTCCATCCCACGCAAGGCAGCTCGGCCTGGAATTTCCCAAGTTGAGTAAGAACTGCTCGACGAATCGTGCCGCTGCACGAGACGACGATTAAAAGCGCGTGTCCGAATGCAGAGGTCATTTATTGAGAGATCAAGTTATCCGTCTATACGTTCTGGGTGCAGTGACGCAAGTCAATGTGAGACTTTAGATAGATAAAATAACGTGGGTTGGTGGACTCCCAATTTGTCATTCATGTCAAGAGCCTCTTTTTTTTATCTGAGAATCAGCTACAGCGTTGCTACGTACCTTGTACCTAAAGAATCTACAACGACGAAGATATCGTGCATGTGGCGGTGTAGGAGGAGCACAGGTTGTACGTCAGTACTGTGGAGGCGGGGCATTGGTTTATCGTACGTCACTGGAGTAGAGTAAAATGTCGTACCCTAGGCAGGTGAGTGTAAACAACTCAGTGACTGGGCTTGCATTGTCATTCGCGCAGTAGCCAGCGCGCAGTGAGCAAGTGTGAGTTGAACTCTCGAAAAGTGCGCTTGCAAGGCACTCTCTCAGTGACGTGAAGATTTTCAATTTTCCTCAAAAAATATCTTACTTATTTAAAAAAGTTAAGTTTGATATCTAAAACTGGTAATAGCTCAAAAGTTTTTTATATAGAAGTGAAAAAAAATTTCATTTACTAAAGTTTAACGATACGCCAAGTGTTGCTTAGTGATACTGAACTTTTCAAAAGCTAGGTTAGGTGTGCGCAGCAATCGCAACTTTTGACACAAGTGAAGAAAATTTCCTCGATTGCGTTCGTACTTTGATCGCTTGCTTGCACTGCCAGTGACTCGAGCGTTGCTCTGCTTGATGGTGTCAAGAAGTCCTGTGGGCACGATGGCCCAGAGCTGTGCACAGGCCCAAGCTTGGGTGCGTGACAACTACGAACGCAACACCGATGGCGTCGTCGCCAAGTCCGTCATCTACAAGAACTACGAAGACTACTGCAGAGAACACAACAGACCTATAATGGAGACCAGTATCTTCGGCCGCGTCGTGAAACAAGTTTTCCCAGGAGTCAACATCCGGCGACTTGGAGGTCGCGAGAATCTTAAATATTACTACTGTGGCATCCACGCTCAGGAATCAAGTCCTTATGTCAGTGACAACAACAACACGACGCGGCCCAAGCGCAAGCAACGAAAACGTGACGTCATCACCGACAAGGCAGAAGCCCACAATATGTTCTTGTGGTTGTGTGCTAACTACGCCGAAGAGAGCGAATCAACAATTCCAATTAGCGATATATACAGTCATTATATTCAGTGCAGTGCAACATGGACTAATGAACCTCTTAGTAATCAGCAATTTACTACATTAATTACATCAGTTTTCTTTAGGATAGCCAAACGAAAAATAGGACCCAAATCTCCTCAGCAGAACGTCTTTGTGGGCATCGCCCAGCGCCCTGTGCCCCTCGACTCGGCCTCGGCCTCCCAGGTGTACGCATCCCTACGCGAGGCTGTGGCCTCAGCCGAGAAGTTTGCCTCTGTCAGGGAAGGCAGTCACACACCTGACGATGACGACGAATATTCCTGCAGAACACCAGAGTCTGAGGGATCCGACATGTCAGCCGGAAATTCAGAGAATTCTTGCAGCGAAATCAAGCAAGAATGTCTTCCTGATTCTTTCCACCTGTTCGACCAACATCATCACCACGAGTCTGTTCTTGATGACTCAATGTTCAAGAACGAACCTGTGGACTACAGCATCGGTGCTTTACGGCTCAAAGACGAGCCTGTAGAAAGCATGGCGCACGTCAAAGAAGAGAAACTTGGTGTTTCCCACATGACATGTTTCAGTTTAGGGACTCCCAACAGCCGGACCTCTCATTTGCTCGATTCCCCATCCCCTTCTCCAAGTCCGCCCCAAAAGTCGTCTAAAAACCGCATTTACAAACCACGTTTCCACATAGATTACCATGACAGTAACTGGAGCAGCATACCTGAAATCAAATCTGAAAATAATCATGGACCTTCGGAAATTGAAGACAACGGTGAAAGTGTTCTAAGGACGTGGCTCCTCGAGTGCTTAGAAGTGTGTGAAGATGTTGGTGTCAATAGTGAACAATTGTACGCTTATTATTTGAAATACTGTAACATGATTAATACCAAAGTACTTCATTATGGCCCGTTCGGGTATGTTTTAAGTCAAACGTTCCCTACTATTGACCTTGTTTCGTTCAGCTCGGGTGTGACAGTGTTTGCAGGTGTGCGTGTGGTGCACAACAGTGACATTGACCGGCGTGTGGATGAAGTGCCATTGCGTACCGATGCGTTAGAAATCTCTCAGTCTTGGGACTCGCAACATCAACCTTCGCTCGAGAGGAATTCGCCGCCATGCCTCAGCTCTTCGCCCATAAATCTTGAAGACGAGGAAGATGACGAAGACATTTTGGACGACGGCTTCTCAGGAAACAGGTACAGAGAAACTCTCGATGACGATGTTAATTCTATTCCTGAAGTTATGAGAGACGGCAAGTATTACTTGAAAAACTGGCTTATGGATAACTTTGAACCTGTCCCCGAGGCTTGTGTACTCAAAGCTGACGCTTACCGCCATTATGAACAGTACGCTAGATCTGTGATCCAGACTCCTTTTGAGATGAATGTTTTCGGTAAAATTGTTAGGCAGGTTTTTCCTAAAGTTAGTATTCGTAGGTTAGGAGGCCGTCAGAAGCCGCAATATCACTACTGTGGCATCACAGCCAAGCCTACTAGTCATTTGTATCCCTTATTGAGCGCCAAGGATCCTGCTCAGCGGTCTAGGAAAAAAGAAATTGCCACTGACAATCGCACAGCTGAAGTGGTAATTGACTGGCTGAAGCGAAATTACGAGCCCACCAAGGACCGCCTCATTCCTAAAAGTCATGTCTTCACAAACTATAACGCTTACTGCTCCTCTATAGGGGAGAACCCTGTCAGCATAAACTACTTCGGGAAACTGGTCAAACATTGCTTCCCCCACGTCGAAGTTCGTAAATTTGGCGGCAGAACAGATCCCAACTGGTATTATCATGGATTGTGTCCTCGGGATCCAACCTTGTTGGAACACTCAATGTCCATTGAAGAATTCCATGATTCTGAAAGAGATCCTTGCAGTACTTCTTCTACGAGTCAACCATACTCGTCATTGAGCTCATCCTACCCTATAGCCGTGCCGGGCAGCGGGGCCACTCTGCCTCTCGACTCACCCTACAGTGGATCACCCCAATTGACTCCATCCAGGGCGTCTCAGTATTTGTCCCATCACCTTCTGCAGCATAAACATTTGTCTTCCCCGCTCAGCAGCTCCCCTTCCATGGAGATAACTCCGGATCCATATCCCCGGTCTCCGGGGCTCAGCCGAGCCTTTGAAGAAAGATTGATGACCCAAACGATAATTGACCGAAACCGAGTCATGGTTCGATCTCCGTACGAACCCGACATGGCCCCGGACATTTTTCCTCGGTCTCCTGAAGAAACCCCAGCCCAAACTTGTCGATCCCCAACGGCTCCCGTAACAGATGCTGCAGCTTGTGCGGTTTTCAACATGTCCACGCACCACTACCTTCCCTCAGCTTTGCCCTCATCGTCTCCCAACAGCAAACGTACTGCGCATGTCACCCACAGCCCACCGAGGTTTACGCCCCGGGGGCCCATGTCCCAGGCGCAAAGTATACTCACTGATCCCAACGCCTCGCATAAGAGAATCAAACACCAAATGACACCTCAGGATTACGGCGCAATCTACTCCGGGCGCAGCTGAAACTAACTCCACTTCCATATTTTATGTGAGTTTCGCACCACTATTGACGTGTTTACGTGATGCTTCCATCATTCACCGTTTATTCACTCGTCATGTCATGCAATAATCGATCCTAATCATGATATGAAAACGCCAAAGTGAAATTCAATCGCAAGCCAACTCTGGCCAAGATGAAAGTTATATTACAGTTTTTGTTCCCCATAAAATCGCAAAAAACGCAATCTAGTTTTACGAATTACTGTTTTCGTTATATATAAGTTATATTACAGTTTTTGTTCCCTATAAATTCGTTAAAAAACGCCTTGCATCGTTCATTGCTAATTCCTGCAATCATACGTTCCTTCTTTTCTATTTATAATATATACATCAATCTGCAATCTGCTTACATATGTTCATTACATTTCATTCCTATTCGCGTGGATATTAACGATTTGCCAATCATAAACAAAATGTAAATAAAAAAAAAGTCAGCTGCCAGAAGAAGTCCACGGTCGCAGAAACCCAAATTTAAGTATCTTTTCACTGAAGGCAGCAGGCTTATTGAATTGCATGACATATCAATTATTGAATGTTTGTCTAATCGGTTTATCTTTCCATGTTTTATCGATACTTTATTTCACTTTAATATTTACGTTCCATTCTGTATGTGTTGTAACATTTTCACACAAGTTGTAAACCGCACGCAAAGTAATGAAAATAGTGCATTTATTAGATTTGCTTTCTCCGAGGGAATAAGAACAATTCTCTCATGTAAGAACAATTCTCATGTAACATTCAATCATGTACTTTCCAGTTCATTGCGTTCCATGTGGTTAATTTGGTCTGAAATTAGCATGCAGGTGCTGGAGGTGCTCAAGCCGCAATCAGACTTGCATTGAGTGTTCCACTTGTTCGCTCGATGACCAAAAGCTTCTGTTTCTGTGTTGCTATCTTTACTGAACGTCGACCTTGCGTGCGCTCACTGCAGAGTATTGACGGAACTCAGCCGCTGCTGTTTCCTCTGCTCTCTATCTACCGTAACCGGCAAGCCAGCCCCCTCTACCTTCTACCTCTGATGCTCTCTTTGCAACCCTCCTTCTACTGTGTTCCCCTGATCTACCTTACCCTCTACCCTCTGTGACCCAAATCGCACCTCATCTACCTCCAGTTCGCCCCCTTCTCGGCCGGAGTAGCTTCTCTCTCACTACAACATGATTGCGAATATCATTCGTTCATTGATGCTCGTTTAAATTTGGTTATCCCTTGCAATATCAGAATATTGCAAGGGTCATGGTTGTATCGTCGAAATTTTGGAACGGATTATATATAAAGCAGAACTTGTTCCTATGCTGCAACATGTTCAGAAACATGCTCTAGATAACGTTTCATGTTATTACTACTACACACGCTAAAAAAAGACGTGGATAACGAGATGAAGCATGTGCATAAGAAGCGGCGTCGAAATAGCTGATACTGTGGCAGCATTGCACTAGTTGGTGCAGTGGCAGTGCTACACTGGCTGGTGCAGTGGCAGTGCTACACCGACTGGTGCAGTGGCAGTGCTACACTGGCTGATACAGTGGCAGTGCTACACTGGCTGGTGCAGTGGCAGTGCTACACTGGCTGGTCGTGTTCACGCAGTGACGACAGTATCTACTTTAGCTCGATTTTCTCGTCTGGCGCGCCGCTCTATTTGCCATTGCATGCTCAGGGACTCTCGTCTCCCCCAAATGCCCCTCTTCCCTTTCACTCTCCCCGGTCTGCATCGATCTCAGTCTGAAGGCCTCCCCTTCCCCAGTAACTCCTCCCGTACGTCCCCTTTCCCGCGCTATCGTGGAAACCTTTCACGTGAAAACAAGCCTCCTTTCCTTCGTCTGTCTGACAGACGCCTTTAAGCACTGCAGCAGAATTTAATAGTAGAGTTTTTCACTCCTCGAAGTTGCCATATAACATTGAGACAGACCTTGTGATACATCTTAGGAATGAATGGCATGCCATTGTTATTGTAGGAGTAAAGGACTAGGCCAGGAACAAGTCTCCGCGTCATATCTTCTATTTCTGGAGCTCAACGTAAACACCAACCCACCGCCGTACCCACCCACTTTTCCTCTCTTGGCCGCTCTCTCTCCCTCTCACTATTCGCTTCTCTTTTCACCTCGATTTTTCTACATCCTTCTCTTCCTTCAATCCCCTCTCGTTCACTAATTCCCGTTTTTTTTCTCTAATCACTCTCTTTCAATGTTGCTACCGCTCTTTTACTGCTACTCTTTTGTTCGCGCTCTTTAACTGCCGTTTTCTTCTCTCTCTGCAGTACCTGATCTGATCTTCATCTATTTTTAGCCGCCTATTTTTTGCCCTCAAATTTTTACCTTCAGTTCCCCACAGCTTTGCTCACTGCATATCTCGATCGTTTGTTTCGCTTGTCAGTACCTGGTCTGTTATTGCTGTACTTGATGCATTCGTCGCTTGCTTCGTTTTATTATGTGGTTAATACGATTTTAGCCGTTAACTTTAATACGCAAAATCAATTTATACATTTATTCACAATATGCATTGCATCTTGTGAGATATTTTACTTCATATATATTGATTCGTTTATTCAGAAGTTATTATTAGAATATTTGGTTTTTTGTCTAACGTCACAAACTTGAGCGTTCCTTCATCTCTCTAAATGTATTGTAGTTCTAATTATGATTCTATATTCAATCTGTAATTAGCTAAGTTTATTCCTATGGCTTAACTCTTGTTACTCCTTGCAGAATAATACCCGGTAGTAATTTTTTATTATATTTTCCTGATTTTAGAATTATATGACATTTCTCTTTCAACAAAAACCCAATAACATGGAAATTTTATAACCATGACGTTTATATGTGTTTTATTTTGTTGCAGACATGGCCCCTCTGTGATAGCCTCAAGCAGCATCTTCCGAGCAAGGGACATTCCCGCGCTGCGGCCGCCGTTCGCTCGGCCGTGCAAGAAGAAGTCCGTCTGATCAGCGTCTGATCAGCGTCCGATCAGCGTCTGACCAGCGTCTGACCAGCGTCTGATCAGCGGCCTACAGTAGGAACCTCTACGCCTCGTCACTGCAGGCAAACCCCGACACAAGAAATGCAGCAACTTATGTCTATTTATTGTATAAATTAAGTTGAATGTTGTTAGATAAAGACTAGCTTATGTTCTTCTTTCGCAGTACTGAAATTAGGCTTTTGTATACTTCAAATGTGAACAAAATTTTTCGAATCAGTGGTATTTGGAAATACTTATACCCATGTCAACGCAACTGCGTCGCATTGTACGCCTTCTAGTTTGCTCTAGACTATTATACACATTAATTTATTACTTATTTGTATTTTGTCCTATTTTTGAAGGAAAAGCTTGATCTCATTGTTCGCTGTTAATCTTCCCGAAACTATTTATTGCGTGGCCATCTTGTCCAGTTAGCTTTCTAATGCTCTTATAATTTCTTGACCTAATATACGCCACTTGAGATTCTTGATGAACTTGAGAAATATCGGTATTATTTAAATATCTTTAGGGCAAATGGTTGAATGCAGCGGAGTGTATTTTCGAGTCCAATTGTCCTCTTTCATCCGCGTTTTGTTCGAGCTTTGTTTCGAAGACTTAAAGCTAGTTTCCATACGTCTTTGTGTACGTCTTTGCTCTTAAGATTAAGTATGATTTAAATCTCGTCATTGTTGCCAGAGATTTATTTTGAAATGTCGTGAGTACAGAATTTGTGTTAGGATCTTTCTATAAATGATAAATTCAATTCTCTGTTGACAGAACAATTGCCGTTTCTGTCCATCCTCACTTGTTCCTATTTGTTCCACTTGTTAGCACAATTATTTCACCGCTCTTCTCGGCGCAGTCGAGCACGTTTTCATGACAGTCAATAAGCCTTTATTATTTTCCTTCTTCTTGACGAAGCCTGGTTGCTTTTGTCGGCTGGAAAAGTCGTTGGTTGAATTTTATCAGCCCCCATTGACCAAAATATTTTAGTTCTTAGTGAAATTTTTCGTTCTTAATGGAAATCTTGTTGAATGTGCGAGTGGTGATTTGCTTTGTTAATTAATGTGAGTTGTGCTATAAATGTCATCAAGTTCCTTCAGTTGTGACGGTCATCCTAAGTACGCACGTCACTAGCTCTCACTTAGCCTGTTTTTTATCATTAGCTAACTTCAATGTTATCTATAATATTAAAGTAAGTAAATCATTATTATTATTATTATTTGTATTATTTCACTACCATCTTCGTTTTTGTTACTATAATTTAAAAGTATTAGATGAGATTGTTTTAGGCGAGGGTTATAGTTTGGGCTCCTAAATAAATGACGATCGATACTGGAACTTTTGAAAACAGTCGGGCGAGGTCGGGACTTTGACTTTAATTATTTTGAACGAAATATAACAAACTCGGTGCTGCGCAGCACTAAATACCACAGCTTGTTTAGCTCAATTCTTATCTACGATCAGCTATTAATTTATGAGATTTGTGTGTTCGCGTGAGCTGAAGGCGAGAAAGCCTCACATTCAATATTTTGTATTCCGATAATCAATAATGAATGTAAGCCCAAGTGACACGTAAAAAGGACAACTCAAAGTTCTCATTCCAGCTTGAGAAGGTAGCCAAATATATATTTTTTAATTTTCTCAATAAATTTCTTCACTTTCACGTTACATTACTATGTTACTGCATAAGAATTTGAATCACTGTGTTGTCTCATGGATCATTTACTTCCTTGATTGTTTATTTTCGTTCAAAAACTGCCATAGCTGGGCGTTTCTGTTGCAGGTTTAGTTAGGCGGTCGCTCCGCGGTTCTCGGTCCGCCATTGTATATGCATTATCCTGCATAAAATTCATCAAAAACTTGAATATTTCTTGTAGTTCAGGCGTGCTTGTGAACGCTGCGTATTCAAGAGTAACTTTGCTATCAAAATTACGTATACGGCTCGTTAATATTTTTCTACCTTGAATGTGCATATTCGAAGTTTAATTTTGAGAAAATCAGCACAATGGTCTAACAAGAAAAAGCGACCTCATTTTTTCGCATAGATCCACATAATTTTACATGAGCAAAACCTCGTATTACTCTTTTAACTGAGCTTCATTTCGTTGATCTTCCTTACCATGCTACAAAGTATCAGTTTATATGAGTAATTATACCAGTATTCACTCAGCTGTGTGAATTATTCATACTCAGGCAGCATTTGTTGTGTAAGCGTCGTCACTTGTGTGGAACGAAATATACAATGGAAAGATACAGCCGCAATGGACGCTGCTGGATGCAGTGTCTCGCTCATCTTCTCTTAACTCGAACGGCGAATATTTTTCATATATTTTACAATTTTTCTTTAATCAATCTTTACTGTCTCAATGAGGAATGTGTGAACATAAATAACAATTCAAAGTTTTTGTAACGTGATTTTGTGAAGTACGCAAAATGTCATTCGTAATTAAATGTCCTTTGTAAGAATTTGGAAAGTGGACTATAGATGAATTTTAGAAAGTATTTGGTTAAATTTTGTTTGGAATTCTTATATCCATTTGGGTACATTTAACTGTACACGTATGCTCAATGTTTGTATGTTTACTGCAAGTGTTTTTAACGCATTAAAATGAACTGTAACGACTTACTTATTGACGAATCTATGGAAATTTCTTCCAATTTTCTAGATGATCTTGATACTTATATTAGTGTAATATTTACGTCGTGAATCATGACGTAGCTGGTGCAGGTATTTATTATTCAACATTTGGACGAGTATGTAATTCGGGGGACAGGAGTTTTGTATCGCGCAACTCAGAAGCTGTGTAGTCTGTATATTGTGAGCAGGACTCGCTGTATGAAAGTGTGGCGTCAATAAAGTAGCGCTCGTATGAGTGCAAATTTGAATTAACTGAAATATCATTTCCCTAATTCTGTTACTTGCATAAAATCCTGAATCATGCATGGTTTTAACCCTGAAGAATGAATAATAAATTACATAAAACTCTATATCAAATCGTTCATTTAATATTTGATGAATGAATTGAAAAACGCTGAAATTTTACAATAAACGCATAAGACAACTTTAAAAGAACTTCAAGAGAAAAACAAACAAAGGAGATTAGTTTCAGGTGAAATACCGGGAAACACGGTGATGTTGTAATACTTGCAGACACGGCCACGGTAAAATTAGTTAAACCTTTTGTCCTCTGAACGATTTATTGTTATGAAAGGATTAACGAGAAATGTAGACCAGAGCAACGATTAATGAATGGATAGAAACAACCACATAAACTTAGGAGGAACTTGCTACGAGCATCACACCACGTCCTGTTGCTACGAGCATCACACCACGTCCTGTTGCTACGAGCATCACACCACGTCCAGTTGCTACGAGCATCACACCACGTCCAGTTGCTACGAGCATCACACCACGTCC